>NC_141834.1:19904007-20204007 GCF_982586985.1 Callionymus lyra | reverse complement strand
GAAAAAGGGTGTGCAGGGTTTAGAATCAAGTCTATGTCTGGGAAAGCAGCTGCAGAAGATGTGCCCCCATTACAATGGTTAAGGGGCCAAATACCAAACTGCTCAAGCCCCCCCGCCCATATTCTGCCTTTTCTAAATACAAGGTAATTGGTTTTAATTCCTTATTAGCAATGAGCAGAGCTAGCCCATAAGCAAATATCTTGTTTGAAGGCTCCCTGGTGGCCACTGGGTAAATATCCCTGTCATGATATACTGTACATATGACAGTGATATGAGGCTTGCATAGGAATATCTGGTGCTATATTCTTGGCGCGGACGATGATGGGACCGAGCCTTGGGTTGGCCAATGTAAATTCATGAATGGCGGGTATTGTTCCAGTTATCTTGGGACTCCGTGATGCCAGGATTTGTGTTATTTCACCGGAGATCGTGGACACATCGACCTACAGCAAATAAAAAGTCGATTTATCTTAATGCATGTTACAGGGCAAGTGTCATAGGCCCAAAATCGGGGACTGCTTAGACCAAAACCAAGAGTACCCATGACATACCGAGAGAGTGCAACACAAAGACTCTCCTAAAGGTTCGTTGTTATGCGTTTATGGCTACAGGGTCACAGCTGCAATGCATTTCTATCTACACCGGTTGGGCTACATGTGCAACATAAGTGGTTACTTTAGAAAATCTGGACTTCTGCGAAAAAAAATCACAGCATGTTAAGCAGCCAATGAGATGGCGGGAAGTAACCACGCAGAGCCCCAGGGCTCACTTGGATGCTGCCCAGGTACTCGGTCATTGCAAGAGTAAGAAGACCCAGAGGATATACCCAAGGTCCCCTATGTTACTTGTCTGCTTTATCAATAACCATTGCTGCCTCAATAACATGCATGTTTGGTCAAAAACCTTTTAGAGGTGATGTTCTTTAATAATACGAATTTTGTTCCTCGTTTTTTCAACATGGGTGCAGTTGTACACAACACACTAGCGAATATAAGGTAGCGGGGGCCGGACCTGTACGTTGTGATCTTGTGAAGTGTAGGAGCCGGGACTGAGCAGCGCTGCACAGCCCTTGCGATCCAGCGGCAGCCCCTGCGCTCTGAGCAGTCGTGGCAGGCGACTACAGGCAGGGAGCGGCGCCATTTTGTACTGGGCTACAAAATGGTTGTGTGTGCCACGTTTAACTCTTTAGCAACCGACTGGTTCAGACCCGGCCCGGCCCTAGGAATGTCTTCCACTCCAGTAACGCCTACGGGGAACAAAGGAGGAGCACTGCGGGCTCCTGGGGGAGTCCTGGGGGAGTCGACCCGTGGGAGGAACATGCACCAGAGCCAGAGCACCTCAGAGAGCCATGAGGCGGGAACAAAAGCAAGGAGGCTGTGGGGGAGGGGTGCAACTACCACGAGCATCACTTCTGTCAGGCACTGCGGCTCCCAAAGAGGACTGGGGGCGGGTTCTAGGAGTCCGTCTGTAGTCTGGCATTGGTCTGTGGTCCTGCTCTCGCATATTCTCGCAATTTCTTAGCGCCTTGTCCAGTAACACAGGGACTAGTAACATGGCTGCCACAAGCCGTCTTTGACTCCTCGTGTGGCATCAGAGTTCCAACCGTGCACTTCCTCTACTGCACCTCTGGTTCGACTGCTGGACAGCTAGTTAAAAAAAGCGGAAGCACCGGAGAAAGATGTGCACTTTGGCAACTGTTCGTACCTTCGTCCGCGTTTAGTGACATTGGAGGAGCGACGACGGACGGCGCACGGACCCGACGCGGGTGGGTTTGCCCCGAGAGAAGCGACACAAACACGCCTGTGGTAAGAAACGAGCACTTTGTTCGAGCGGACGGACGCTTTGTTAGCTTAGCGAGCTAGCTCGGCCCGAGAAACACCGGAGGAAGCTAACACGCTAACACGCTAACGGACACTGTCCGGTAGATTCACCTGAAACACACACACACGCACACACTCTTTATCTGTCACACACACGCCGGTTTGTGTACATCTTTTTTTTTTAGTTTCATTCTGACTTGCATTTCTACATTTGTTATTCAATATCGATGTGATTTTTCGTCAATTTAATACAATGACGTATTAATATTGGTGTATTTACGTCATGATGGAATAAACTAACTCCAGATTTGAAGCATTTATTAAATCAATGTATATAAGAATATGTTCTGCATATTAGTGTATACTAGAACAAACTTATATCTGAATATGTGTGCGTGATGAATGCATTTGTATGTCAATAAAGTACACACCGTTATTTATATTTTAAGGTATTTCATAAATTATTTGGTTCTTTTATCTTCGTGATAGAAACAAACAATGTGACATGTTCACTAATGCATGTTATTTTGTGTCAATTGAATTATGTTTTTATTCATATTCTTTTTTAAATCAAACCCCTTATAATGTGACAGTATTTTCAGTAACTGTCAGGAAACTTGACAACTTGGAATATGTTCATGTACTAATGCTTGACAAACTAACTTGATATTTGTAAATATATATATATATATATATATATATATATATATATATATATATATATAACTTTCATCTCCTTATTATCGTGTTATTGTACCAATAAATCCACATTCGAACCTGCTGTTTATTCAGTGGTCCTGAAAAGCGATGGATCTCCTTTATTCATCTTTAGTAGTTGCGGAAGAGCAGCGATACAAATTGAATCTTTTTTTTGGTCAACGTTGCTAAATATTTTTAAATTAATAAAGCGCTATAATTATTATTTTTTACAATTAACCATTAACCACCACGATTTTGTTTATGTTGTTTGATGTGCTGTAATATTGCCGTCATGTCTATGTCGGATAACTTTCGATTCCTTAATTGTTAATAGAATATTGAAGTATTTCCAATTCATGTATGAAGTTGTTTTCCTACACTAAATATATATTCTCGCTTAATATAAGTGCAGTTTATAAGTGCATGTTTCTTATCACTACTGCTGTATATTCAATCACTTATTAAACTAAATAAGTAAACCCTCATTAGAACTTCTTTCATATCTACTTAAACCATTGGTTATCTACTAAAACATGCTTTTACTGTAAATTATATGGAATGTAATTTTTCATTCAATCCTACAGAGTTGCTGTGTCTTCAAAAGGGACTATTTTCATCGCAGAGGTTAAATATTCCCCAACCAAGTATGTATTCGAATCCGATTGTCATCTTATAATATGCTGTATATGCACTATATATAATACACATGATTATACTGAAGTTTCACATTTGTATTGCAGGTTTTCCATCCCATCATAATTGGCACCTCATGAAAACTGCTGCCTTTGGAGAAAAAGGTGAGAAAATTTCTCCCCTTTCCTCAAGTCTTAACGGTTAGTTAATATTTGTCATACAATTGATCTGTATTTTATGCCCTTCTTTAGAAACTAACTACAAAGCTGCTCTGCAATGGGACGTCTCAAGACCTTAAAGGGAAACTAAGAGAGTCTGGACATTCTACCGCAGATGGACCCAAGGACATTGGTAATGACCTCTGGACCAGAGGAGCTTCCTTTTCAACAAAATGAGTTATTTGAAGGTGACTTTTCAAACAACATAGCTCAAGTAAACTTTGAATTAAATTCAAAATCCTGTTTAGGAGACTTGAGCTCGGCCTATGATGGTGCCAAATGCTCTTGGGAACAGCCCTGGCAAGATGATGAAGCTAAGATATTAAATCACCTGCCAATTAAGGAACCATGTGATAGTTTAGATGAATACAGCAATGAGCTGTCTACTCCAGGACACATCTTTTCTATGTCAAGCGAAATATTGGTGCAAGAAAGAGAACTGTTAACTTCATCATCTATGGATTTTAACTCGATGGAGTTCATCAACTCTGGTGAGCATCAGAAACCTGAAGCGGCTGTACAGAAAGACACTGACTTTAACAGCTTTGGTGCTACAGAGCAAATTAATTCCTTTCTCCACGAGTCTCTTTGTGATTCAAACGCCAAAGCTTTCATACCAACGGCAAACACGCAAACTGAGAGTTACGCTGGAGAGTCATGTGAGAAACCAGAAGTTGCTCCCGAAGGACTTGACTGTGAAGAGGGACTGAAAACAAATCAAGAGAAAATTGACTCAATGATTGATGAAGACTTCTGTGACGCTGTAGAAGAACTACAACAGTTTGGGGATGATCAGATCGCAACAGACGATAGGATGTCAGCAAAAAATGAGGCTGATCGGATTCCGGCAAGCGATGAAGCCGATCCGATGTCTGCAAACGATGAGGCCGATCAGATGTCAACGAACGATGAGGCTGATCGAAGGTCAACGAACGATGAGGCTGATCGAAGGTCAACGAACGATGAGGCTGATCGAAGGTCAACGAATGATGAGGCTGATCGAAGGTCAACGAACGATGAGGCTGATCGAAGGTCAACGAATTATGAGGCTGATCGAAGGTCAACGAACGATGAGGCCGATCGAAGGTCAACGAACGATGAGGCCGAACGATTGGCAACAGACATTGAAGTCGACCAATTTACAGAGGAAGATGAGATGGATCGGATGGCAACGGACGATGAGAACGATCAAATGGAACAACAAGGTCTCTTCCCCCATCAGATCGCTGAAAACGATGTGAGAAAACCCTTGTCACCTACTCATCAAGTTGACGTAGAAATGAGCAGTGCATCAAGGGTGAGTGACAGTTTGCCACTATCAGGAATCACTGACACTCTAGAAACCATCACAGAACCAACTGAAGCTGACGATACTCACACTGCACCACTTTCAGATAGCAATGACCAGTGCTTATTGGCATCAATAAGTGTTAACCTGAACGAAATGTACAGATTTCACCCTGTTGTGCTTATTCGAGAAAAAGAGCCTCTCAGTCCAATAAGTTACCTTTTTGAATGCGTTTCATGCCAGTACACGGCTAAAAGCGCAGACCTCTTAATCGACCACCACTGTACTTGCCACCCAGTAAGCCGACGTGGCATAGTTGTGCATGAAGAAGCTAAAAAAATGATCTGCAATTTACCAGATCCAAGCCCCCCACTTAAACCTGGGGACTTGAACCAGGGAAAATTTAAAGGGCCTTACGCTTGTGAGAAATGTCAGTTAAAGTTCACAAAAATACATGTGTATGTAAAGCACATGCGCAAACACACTGGTAAGACTCCCTATTTTTGTGACCGATGTGGACATTACTTTGCCCAAGCCGGGATCCTAAGAAGACACAGGTTAACAGCCCTTCGATGCAACCCCTTAAAATCAAGAAAGAATGCTAAAAAGGAGACAAAGGGCGTCAGTGTAGGTGTAAGCAAAAAGTCACAAAGGGATATAAAATATGATGAAAACATTTCTGAATGCTATATCAAACTAACTAAGATAACTAAAATCCACGAATGTACCAGTTGTCACAAAACCTTTTTGTCCCTGGTGAAAGCCAAAAAGCATTTCTTCAATGTGCACCGCAGGAAGACAGGTGATAGCCTATTATCTCATATCATCACAAAGCGTATTTCGGCGCAGAAAACGGCAGCCAAAGACACCGTGACCATGTCAGAGAATACATTTAAATGTCCTCTGTGCCCACGTCTTTTCAAGTACGGTTTCAATAGGTCCCGCCATCTGCGTAAATGTGTTTCAGAAAAAATATCCAATGGTGGAGTAAAACGTGGCGGTAAATATTTGTGTCCTCTGTGCCCCACCAGTTTCACGATGACCTCCAATCGATACAGACACATTAAAAACTTTTGTCTCAGAAAAAGCTTAAAACGACTGTCGGAGGTTGAGTCTCTAAAGCCATCTAAGCAAGAGAAGGACAAGGGCAGCAAACGAAAATTGGAAAGTGAGATGGAAAAGGCAAAGAATGCCCACCAATACAAATTGCAGCCAAACGCATTGCTGAGGTGTCGTTTTTGTGAAACAGAATTGAGAACATTATCATCATTAAGGAGACATGAGCTTATTCACCACAATGATAAACCCTACATGTGTCAGAAATGTGGAAGAAGGTTTAAGGAACGCTCTGACCTGATTGAACATAAAGATGTCCACCAGGGGAGGATACACTGCCATGCCTGCCTAAAGATTCTCCCAACTATTGGAGAACTCATCCAGCACTGTAAGTTTCATCGCCAAACGGGCAATCTCCGATGCCCTGATTGTTTGCAACAGTTCAAGGACTTGACAATTTATATCGGGCATCTTGAATCCCTTCGAATTCAAGATGCAAAGACAAAAGGTCTAGAAGATGAATTGCAACTTTCTGGCGATAAGGGACCTCCTAGCAAAAAAGCCAAACTGGAAATGACAAATAACACAGAATTGGCACTAACCGTAAAGAAAGAACCTCACAAGTGTGAAATCTGTCAAGCTGAATTTCCTAAAAAGCACATGCTTTCTGGTCATCACATAGGCCACAAATTGAATACCCTAATTGAATGCCAGAAATGTCGGCGGTTCTTTGGACGTAAGAGAATACAATTTCATAGGATGACATGTAAAAATATCCGCCCTGAGTCCAAAGACGACCCTTCTGATGCTGTCAATGAGACGGCTGTAAAGCGTAGAACCTTTACGTGTTCTGTTTGTCACCGTACGTTTACCAAGGAAATCTATCTGAATCGTCATCTTCATGGCCACAAAGCAAAGACATTGTTGCTTTGTAACACATGTGGTCAATACTTTGGTTGTAGAAAACTGCAACCCCATCAGAAAATTTGCAAGAAAGTTCCTCAAGAAATCATTACCCCGTCTCCTGTAGCTGATGGCCTTCCTCCCATGGCTGATGGCCTTCCTCCCATGGCTGATGGCCTTCCTCCCATGGCTGATGGCTCTCCTACCATGGCTGATGGCTCTCCTACCATGGCTGATGGCTCTCCTACCATGGCTGATACCTCCCCTCAAATGGCTGATACCTCCCCTCAAATGGCTGATACCTCCCCTCAAATGGCTGATACCTCCCCTCAAAAGGCTGACGGCTCACCTCCAGCGGCTGATGGTGCCCCTCCTACAACTAATGGCTCAGATCTTAAATCTGGATACTGTGTTTGTCCGATCTGTGGAAGAGAGTTGGGCAAGAAAGGTCGACTGCGAAGTCATCTATTGGACCATAAAAATAAGTCTCTAGTTCCTTGCCCAGGCTGTGGACACCACTTTTGGGACACAAAACTCCAGATGCATCAACGGAACTGCAAAAAGTCTTGTAATCCAGATGTAAGATTGTCTGTTGTTCCCAATATACAAAAAAGTGCACAAGAAACGACTTCAATGGCTGCTGTAACAAAAAGGCTCCCTTTTAAGTGCCAGCACTGTCCACTCGAGTTCCAGTATAAATCTAAACTAATGACACACACAGTTAAACACACTGGTCTTCAACCCTACCTCTGTGCCCATTGTGGGAAGCGCTTTCCTAGTCGTGTATCGTCGAACCAGCATAAGAAAACTTGTAACAAGGTTGAGGTAGATTGTCCAGGAATAGATGACGTTGAAAATGATTCTAGTAACATCTCCCCTTTGGATGAGAAACCAACCTCAATGGGCCCTCCAGACAAAGCTCAAATTAATTACAAATGCACATTTTGCAACAAGAGTTTCCTGAAGCAAAAAAAACTGAGACAACACATTTTGACACACAATGAGGCAAAACCATATCGTTGCAAATCATGTCGATGTTCTTTCTCAAGATTTGATCACCTTAAGGTGCACCAGGCCAACTGTAAATTAAAGAAAATGCGATTGGAAGTTTGCTTACCCAAAATATCTCTAGAAGATGTTGGCCATGGGTGGAAGAGAACCCCTTTCTATGATTGTGTGGAATCTGTGAAAGAGAACCTTGAGTGCAAGTTTTGTTTTAAGACATTTCCAGCCATGTCTACTCTAAACAGACATGTCACCCTGTTTCATGCAGTTAAACGGTTTAAGTGCACCACTTGTGGTTCAGCGTTTTCTCATGAAAAATCTTTGAAGTACCATATCAAGAAAAAAGAATGCGTTAAGGTCCTAAAAAAGCTAACTACAAGTTCGCTAAGCAACTCTTGGACCACTCGAAAAACAAACGAAGATGATAATCCTAAAATCCTCAAAACTAATTTGAAGAAAAAGTCAGACTACAGCTGCCCTTATTGTCCTCTTTCTTTTAAAAAGGGCTACGCCTTAAAATATCACATGCGGTTCCACAGTGGGGTGAAGCCATTTCCATGCGAATATTGTGATGAACGATTCCCAAGGCGGGATTATGTGAAGCGTCATCACGTTAAGTGCAAGGTGTTGCTCAAGGAATGTGAAGAACGGCCTGCCAGGTCCCAACCTAAAATGGGCAATAATAAAACAAAAGAGGATACTCCGAGAGAGAAGTTGGCCGAGGGCTTTTCATGTGCGTACTGCAGTGCACGCTTTTCCTTGTTCTCACAACTTCAGGAGCACTTTCTAAATGTCCATCAGCTTGAAACCGCTGATCAACCAATGACGACCGCTTCTTTACAACATCATCTTTCAAACATGTCCAACGTTAACAAAGAAGGGTCCTTGGATGGATCCAATTTAACATGTGAACTAGATACAATTCTTAGTGATGAGGCTTCCAAGAAATTTCAATGTACAAAGTGTCCAAAGTCCTTCAGTAAAAGCAGTACACTCCTGGCCCACTTACGGGCACATGTGCCCTATTTTCACTGTGTGATCTGTAGAAAGGGATTCTGGAATAAGATGTCGCTACAAAAACACAAAAGAAAATGCAAGAGAGAGAACGTCCCGGCCACGGACAACTTGGAGTATTCTGTAGAGGACATTTCCACCAAAACAACTAACCGAGTGGTTATATCTACCAAAAGCAGCGTGGAGACGAGCGATAAAAGCCAAAGGAAGGAGGTGCGTTACCAATGTTCTGAATGTCCCAAAAGCTTCACAGATGGTTTATTGCTCATTACACACCTGGAAGACCACGGTAGAGAAGAGATGTTGAAAAAGAAACATACATGCTTCAAGTGTGGCAAAAATTGTGGCAGTCCGGCAAACCTCACTAAACACATGAGAATTCACTATAACGACAAGAAAAACTCCTGCCCTGACTGCTCGAAGGTTTTCAACAGCCAGTCTGAACTGGATAATCACAGAATACTTCATGATCCAAGTAGGCCCTACGCTTGCAAGCGCTGCACATATAGGTATAACTCCGGGCCTACTTTATGTGCACACTACAGTCAAGAACATCCAGATGATATGTTCACGTGTAGTTTTTGCGAAAAGACATTTTCTGTGGAGACTTCACTCAAAAGACATTATCTAAAACATCATAAACCGGAAGTGGAGAATAACGCCCCTCAGCTTGCAAGTGGCAAGGATAGTTACAGCGATGATGAAGATGACGGTGACTCAGACACGGCACCCTATTTCCCATGCCATGTCTGCGGCAAGACATTCACTACGTCAGAATCTCTGGAAGATCACCAGCGCTGTCACCTTGGAGAGAAGCCGCACGAGTGTGGGGAGTGTGGCAGGTGCTTTTTCCAGGCAGGGCAGTTAGAGCAGCACCAGAGAATGCACAAGTCGGAATATCAGTGTCAGCTGTGCGGGAAGGGCTTTGTTACACACTTTGCGTTACGCAAACACAGATTTACTCATGGCAAGAGTCGTCCCCATCGTTGTTCCAAGTGTCAACTAACTTTTACTGGCGCCGCCCAGTTGGCGGAACACATGGCTAGCCATCGTGAAGAAAACTTTCCCTGCGACATTTGCAATCTTGTTTTTCACTCTAAAAGCAGCAGAGTTGAACATCGCAAAACACACGCATCCGAGGGTGGTCCCACATCATCGGGCCAGAAAGGGTCAGACAGTGTAGCGTTGCAACTTAAGTATCGCTGTGCCATCTGTCAGGAGCGTTTTGGAGAGCCGGAAGCTCTTTCGGAACATGGGTGCATGGTGGCTCCAGAACGAAGGTATTCTTGTAAAACTTGTGACAAACATTTCTTACATGCATCCCATTTGATAAAGCATCAGTCCACTCAACATTCTGGTATTGAGTATTCAACTGACTCGCTAACGTTAGACCTAAAGAAAGAGCTGGAGCTTCAAACCGACTTCGTCTGCTCGGTTTGCAATCGGTGTTTTCCCAACAGTGATGAGTTGAAAGAACACTTGTCCACTCACGCAGAAATGGTTACCTTCATCAAGGCTGAAGAGCCGTGTACTTCAGAAACCAAAATGAATTGTGCGGTTTGTAACGGCAGCTTCTCCGGAAGCAAAGCATATGACGAGCATGTGTGTTCCAAACGACCTCGACCCTTTATGCCATCGGTTAACAACGACGAAATGTCTTCACCAGCCGACCGAGAGGATGAAGAAGTTGATGTTATTGGTGGCGACCTGTACGACTGCACCGATTGCACCGTGACGTTCACCTCTCTGAGCGACCTCCTTAAGCATCGTAAAATACTTCATGTGAACGCAAAGCCGCACCAATGCAAGCTATGTGGGAAAGCCTTCGCCGCCAGGCCTTACCTCCAAAAGCATATGAAAAGGCATCGTGCCAGACAGGATGGTAAAGTGCCAGACATACCTCCTCCGGGAGAGACGGATTTCAGGTGCTACGAGTGCAATGCTTTTTTGGCTTCGAAAGAAGAGCTTTTGGTGCATTTGGATCTCCACAAAACTGGTGTGGGCGGTCCCTACAGTTGCGATATGTGTCACCTGTTGTTCAAACATTGGTCCCTTTTTAAACAACATCAAGAAAGTCACATGGGTCAAGTTGTTTATGAGTGCAATGAATGTGACCAAGTTTTTGCTTTTCCTAATTTATTAGTTGAGCATCAACGAATACATGCTTCACAACGGTGAATAATTTCCTCAATTAACCCTTTGAATGCCTTAAAAATTGTAAAGCGGTTTATTTTTTCAAATGCGTTACTGTCCTTACTGTTCAACTCTGGAAATGTTGGTTATGTTACAAGGTTCTGTATGTTCTTGTTTCATATGTGAACAAAATATTTTTTGATGTTTCTTTGTTTTCCTTCTTAACAAGTTTTCTTCAAATGTTTTGTTTTATGTAAATATTGTTGTTTTTTAAACTTTTTTTGTGTCTTTGCCGAGACTCCACTCATTGTAAAAAGTTTTTCAAGTTTAAAAACTTTTCTAATGATGTTTGTTTTCGGGAGATTTAAGATGTGTCATGAATCACACTTTTACTTATTTTATGTTGTTTGCGATTCTCTCCTCAATCTGAATAAAATGTGGATGGCATCTACTCTTTAATCTTGTATCTTTTTTCCAATTATAATTTTGTTATTTAGGTTCTCTTTTAAATGTGATTGTTGAAGACACACATCTTAAGCCGTACAGATGGTAGCTAACCTCATAAAAGCCAATTTTAATTTTTAATATTTATTAATTTATTTGATCTTTAATCTTTAAAAAATAGCATGAATGCAGAATGTAAGTGGGTATATATATATATGAACCTTCCCCAGTAAATATTTATGACTTTAATTCTATCTTTTTCACATTCTGTCATTAGTCTAGATTGGAATTTCAGTTCAGTCAGTTGTTTTTTATTACTCAACTTTTTCCGGTTTAACTTTATTTTGACATGTTGATATCAAATATGCTTTTGTTGTGAAACAAATGCTGGTGAAGTACAGTCGGAGGTTTGAAGAATCCAGCTCCGGCATGGGCTGAAAGGCCACTCTCGCAGAAGGGAACCCAATGCCACAAAAAGAAGGCAAACCCAGGGAGACTGATGCACTTCACTGAACGGACGGCATCGTGACGAACGTAACGTGGAAGATTCGATGCTGCGTCTCAAGCCTTGAGCAAGAAACTTGGTAATGTTCTTCCTCTCCAAGATGCAGTAAGTCCCTCATCATGACCATGTTTTACACTTATTACTTTATTAAGTTGCTCTGAAATCTGGGAGAACGAGAGGTTACGAGAGTCCATTATGACGTGATAATGGCTTCACTCCTCCAGCTGTAATCACACCCCACTTTGTTTATACAATGAGTCCCTTGGTGGTGTAGACTTCCGGGATGGATGACGCGCGGTGACAAGATTTCATCCCAAGAAAAATAGTGTTTTCAGTGGGCGGAGCTCAAAATCATTTTCTAATGTCAATATTTCAATGAAGTGAGAGTTTTGTACAAACACACACTGATGATACAATACACGAGCGCATACATTAGTTTCCATTTAAAGATCTGATTTAAAATCGAACTGATTCAGAGCCAGAACTTTCAGGTATAATTCTTGTTTTTTATTTGGAGCAACGATAAGCTTTTGAGGAAACTTCCTTATATTACAGTGTCACTAATTGTTAGATATATAAACATATTTTTTTATACATAAAAATATCTTAACTGAACACGTTCATTAACAAACCAATCGTCGGCGTCTCAGTGAACACTAACTCAATCGTGGCGCCTTTCCATTTAAAAACGTTACGGGTTTGGTCGAGTGGCGGGCTCGCGTGTGTGACGTCACGTGGCCCCGCCCCTCCTCCTCCTGGCACAACATCGCCAGCGAGCCAAGAGGAACCAGGTCTCCCCGGAGGGTCCGGATCTCTGCGTGGACTGACGTCTACCCAGCCCTTTGTCTCCCCCGCACCACCGCTCGACATCCCCGCAGTCGAAACTCTCTCTGATCGGTGAGTGTTTATAATGCGGTTGTGACTTGTTTTTTTTGTTTTTTGTTTAAAAAAAAAAGAAGAGAAGCTAGCAGGTAGCATGCTAACGCGGTTGAATGTGGTTCTTTCAATGCATGGCCTGACACGGGAGTGGAACCGGCCACCTCCCCGTCCGGCCCATTCATCTCCCCGCATCTGCTGCTAACCCGTGTCCGACCGGTAGTATCTCCACAATGCCTTCCTTTCCGATCCATGAACATCTATCGACTTGGGTTTTCCGTGCGTGCTGTGGACATGTCTGCTAGCATGGAGGCTAAACATGCAGGTGCCCACAGTAGTTTAAAATGTTCCCCCTGAAGCCTCACACATGCGTGTTTAACGCTTAAATACACAATATTTACCTTCAGTATTCAAGTTGAAGTGCGAGGTAACCGCCTATATTAACCATTTATAAGAATTACAGGTGTTATTTAGGTTATTTTGTAACTACCTAGTTAATCATTTGTCTTTGAACATACTTGAGAAAACCGACATATTGTCATTTAATATTTGTGTCATTAGAAATGAATCCCAAACATGAACAATCCCTTTTCCTAAGCATGTGTTCCCCTCTGTCCTAGCACCTGCTTCATGTCATTTGCTCAAGGTCTGAGGCAGGTAGTCCACTTCCACAGCACTGTAGCTACAGTTGGCGTCAGAGCAGGACTAGAACTAGTGTTTCTCAATAGATGGATAAACTTTATTGAATATCTCACCTCGTGAATCTTGAGAAGAACATCCTGTTCGCGATGATTGATGCATGATTGACACGGTGAGTTAAAACAAAAAAAGAAAGGGTCATAGAAACGTCTTGTCGAAGTATAAATCGAAACCTTGTCATGAACACGTTGCTACTTTTTTTAATTTATTACTAAAATGCACAAATATTCTTATCATGGACCTTCAGTTTTTGGTCCCTATTTAATTTAATATGAACTTTATTCTTCCCACGCTGTGGGAACTTAAACAGTAACGCAGCAGAGATCAGTTATTTACCAGTAACACAACACAAATGCATGTTTTAAAAATCAGAATCAGAAACTTTTATTGCCAGAGTTCTAATCTCAACATATGAACATTTTTTTGTGGTGTACAGAATAAAATAATGGGATGACACACAAAATAAGTGATAGAAAAACAAGCACAAAGGCAGCCGTGCAGCACCTGAAGGATTTCTTTCTATTTTTGTTGTTACTACAGCTTGATAACTAACTAGATTAGATGGTTGGACTGGATCGCAAAAACATATTTGTAAGAAACACGGTCATCTGTGAACAAACGTGTGACTGAAAAGGAGCCAGAAAAGTTTTACGGTCAAACGGTTTAAGCTAAGACACAATGATTATTTGGATACCGCCTTCCACAACCACTGCAAGTATTCCTGAGGAATATCCTGAAGGTCTTCTTGATGGAGTTGGAGTCAGTTATCCGGTGAAGGTATAAACTGGAGCTTTGATATGGTGTCTTATAACATGTCGTACAGCTGAGATGGAGCTGGTTAAGAGTGTTCAAGAGGTCCTTTACCATGTTGTCAAGTAAAACCAAATCCAAGTTTGCTAAACAAACACTGGTGGTCATCTTTTACCTTTAAATGAAGGGCTGAGAGATGTTGGAGTCAAAATAATGAATAGGTGATGTAGAGAATATTCCAAAAACATCTCTTCCATTAAGAGACACATTTTTGTTTTTAATGTAGGCATTTAATATCTCATTGTGTTGCGTTTCCATCGAGTCGGTTGAGCTTTGCATAAAAAGCTAGTATTTTAAAGCGTGCCAGTTCCCAGTTTTTTGCTTCAGCTTCCCATTTTTGCGAGTGTCTGCAGTGTTGCAGCAGTCGCGCCCCGACATGGAGTCGGCGTGTGTCATGTTCCCGCAATGCCTCCCACTGGTCCTGCTGTACGCTACTTTTGGTATTCAGATTTGAACCCTATTCAAAGTATCGAGCAAAGATAGTGGTGCAACTTCAGTCCTTGGTGGGTTTCTTTGGGAGGGTGAAATGACCTTTTGGTTTCTCATCAAGGCATTAAGGGTTTCTTTATTTACAATGCTTGTTCTTGAAAACGTTTGTAATAAAGATCTATCTATCTATATGCAAGCGGCAGATGTTGTCTCAAATGCTGGTATAGAAAGACATTACCCCCCCCCATTGACCCTCCATGGTCTCATCCCACACTGCTGTTTGCAATCACTGGGCTCGCTGAAGAGCAGAAAAGGGCACTCGATAGATTTCTAAAGGGTCATTAAGTACGTTGCGATGTCTATCGTGGGGGAACCTACCGCACGGTGCCAATATGCGGAATCGAAGTTAGCGAAGATGCTCTTGGCAGGCGAGTGCGGTCGTCGATGCAGAGAGAGGAGTGTGGCCTGGTCCTGTGTGGAGGAAGGATTGCCACAGAGATGTGCTGCAGGGTGTTCTGTGCTGGCTTTGGATCATGTGGGCTGGGAGGGGGGTTGGGGCACTGTCGGGATCAGAGCAGCAAAGGCTGTTGGCCATCTTTCCTCCACCATAGCAACCGAGTTTTCTTTGTTACTTATGCAGTGAAACCCAGATCACTGTGTGCTAAAAAAAAAAAAAAGATTTCACCTGCACTGCAGATACTGCAGTTGGGGATTCCCAGTGTTTGATGCACAATAAGCACCACCTATCAGATGTTGTCTTCATCAAAAAGATTGTACCATAATTTCATCATCTCGCCCGTTTTACTTCGAGGAGTCAACTACAGTTTTGAACTTGAATATGTAGCTTCCGTTCGTCAGCCTCTGCTTCGCAGCAAGGTGACGCCACCACAGAGAGCCTTCAATGTGAAAGACGTGGCCGAGGGCCATCGCCCACATGCTTTTTAGCCAGCTGACGATGGAAAAATACTAGAGTCTGCGGGTGGATCTCTATCACGGTCATCTTTGGTTTTGTCTCCATCTAAAGCCCTTCTGGAGTGGTTTGATAGACGGACCAACTTAGAGGAAATGCTCCTTTAATCTGTGAGGAGTGCTTCTGCCATAAGCAATGTAAGCATTGAAGGCGACTAATAACATTTAAAGTTTATTGCTTTTACATGTAGTATAGTGTTAATCAACAATATAGCTTTGGGATGGGACAGATTTGTAGCAATAATCCATGTTGTCGTTTATTTTCCATTTTTCTCTTAAAATCAACAGACTACTAGGGCTGGGTATTGACCGTACGTGAACACCAACCTACCTGGTTTGATCACATTGTGTATTGTTTTGATTGTTTAAGCGCTTTGTGACCCTGGTCTGGAAAAGCGCTCTACAAATATAAATTACCTAGTTACTAACTGTATTCACACCGGCTCAGAGGCTACTGTGAAGGATAGAAGATAAACATAACAATGAACATTGTTTTATTGCTTAATCATGTCAGCTAGTTAAACCACTAGTATAAAGCTACACAATAACAAATTTGTGTCACATTGATCCCTGTTTAACTCGGCGTGTGATGCACGTATAACATGCATTATCCTTAAGAGCATTTATCCGTTTATATCCCAGATATAGCGTTGAGTCGGTGCTCTCAGTCGAAGGGGAGTCCGTGGTGGAGACTTTAAGTTGGCCTGCTCTGACAGTTTTGCGATGTTTACATGATACTACTGAAGGGTTTTGGTTGGTGGCTCCGAAGAACAAATGTCGATACCGAGCCTTACGTAGGACCTTGTGCTGCTTTCTACCTTCTTCCTGTTTCGATTGTCACACGTGTGCAGCTCAACAGGTACAATGTCATGCAAAGGAGCTTTGGTGCATGGAAGCTAGGGCTGCATCATATTGGAAATAAGTGTGATATTCGATATTTGTGTCTTGAATTGCGATATCGATATTAATGTTATTTTTTTGTTTCAACAAAAAATGTAGCCACGTGCGATGTTTCCCTTTCGTTTTTTTTAAGCCCATTTGGTGCCGACATGATTTTAGAGAAATATCACTTATAATGCTCGCGGGACTTGCATCGGTTTCCAGCTAAACTGAGCGACATCAGAGAGGATATATCTTCGCGATATCACCAAATCAATAATAAATCCACCTCCTTGTACGCTCACACATAACGCTTTATAAATGACGCTAACAACTTAGCTTGTTAGCATACGGTGAAGATGGACAGGTTTACACTTGTTTGGAAGTTCACGATCTTATAGGAAAACAACTGAGACGAGATGAAAAGTTCTTACAATATGTTGCTTTAACAAAGGAGGTTGAAAGAGACGAGTGACTGGATCACTAGTGTTTGAGTAGCTCATAGGTTAGTTTTACTTCCGTGTATATACTGAGCCGTGCTAAGTCAGCGCACCGGCAAGATGCGTCTCCATAGCAACCGAGCCTAGCAAGCTGCGCCGCACAGTTCACAGACAGACGGAGACGTAAAAGACAACGAGACATGGAAGTACAAATTGACAACTTTACAGATCTTGACACTGATTGATCAAAGTGCGCTTTTAAGAAATGCTCGATTTATACAACAAAAAATATAAATAATTTCACATGTTTTCGATGCATATCACACGTGCCAATATCACGATATCGCTTTTTGTGCAGCCCTAATGGAAGCATTACACTAATGTAAAGTGTGCAGGATTATTAACTCTGCAGCACGATGGTGATTCAGGGAAACATCCAAGGGAAGCACGTTCGAGCGTTCACCATCTAACGAAGAGGGACAGACATAAGTTATTGGCTATTTAGCTTGTTGTCTGTTAGCCTCAAACAGCTGGAACCAGTTGTTAGTTGTATAAGAGAAGTTGCATGTTTTATTAAAAGCTGAAGTTTATGATTAAAATTGACGACTGATCGGAAAAATAATAAGTGACTAGTTTTTGGCAGCTCTAGTGCCAGGGTCACGGTTTAGCAGCTTTTTCTCTAGCGACCTACATCTGTAGTGTTAAAAGGCCAAATTGAAAAATCTTAAATGTTAACATCCGTAGAGGGTCGTGGTGCATTAGCCAATCAGCAGAGATGTTATGGTGATATATGCAAAGAGGTAAATTTTGACTTTATGCATGTCTCCAGCAGATTTACCTACTAACTTACTGGATGTTGTTGGAAAACCAACTCTGGTGAGAGTAGTGATACAAGTTGGGTTTGGTGTGAACACCAAGATTCTGTTTTGTACTCTGACTGGAGGATCAGTTTAAATGTTCTTCTCTGGGGTGCTTGCAGGTATTTGTGTAGTGCTTAAGGATTTGTGGTCTCCAAAGCAGGGACATGACCAAGAGGGCACTTTCATTCCAAACTTAGGAATATAAGTTTGTTAAATGTTCATTTCATAGACAACTGGCTTCACTTCCACGCCTCAATGATCCGAGTGATCATTTTGATAAATCCTTTGATTGTTTGAAACAACATTTTGTTCATTTGCGTGTAGGCATCTTCAGTCTGACATTGAACCAAGCGCCATCCCTTCCCCCACCCTCGGATGTGCCCTTCACAATTTTCTCTCCCTGACTGTGCTAGCTGGTTGTTCTGGTCGAGAAGCACACGCTTCATGCATCATGGGTTGTTGGGTTCAGTCTCACGAGTCTATGGATGGGTCGTATTATTGCTGAGGACCATAATGTGTCTCTACCCTTGAATTCAAAGGGATTTTTTTTGTCAACATATAAAAGGATTTAAATTAATTTACTTTTAAAAACAGTTTCTGAATCCATGGACATGGAGGATGCTCGTTGTATGGTTTGGAAAGGCTTAAGCTTATCCTGGCTATAGTTGGCTAGCTGAAAATGCAGAATGGGAACACGTCCCACTGCTGCAGAAGGACGTGATGGATTTGCTGAGCCGGGCAAGCACAGACTCCCATTACCCGATGTGCTCCAAGGCCTCAGATGTTCTGCTTTGACGAACACAGAGGAAGAATACGCAGTCTAGTTTCCGCTCATCCTTTCCACTTTACTTGCCAGTCGAGCTAATATTCGTTCGCTCCTTAAGACTTACTGGTTGGATCCAATTTGAAGGTCCCAAAATGTTTATTGGATTTTTTACTAGATTCACAAAAATATATTTTTTAATTCTGTTACTCTTGGTACACTCCAAAATGGTGGATCATGTGGCTCTGGTGTTAATCATTTCTCTGTTTCAGCAAGATCAAAATCTATTTAAAATTAATTGTATTGAATATTGAATAAACAAATAATCTTTTGATGGCTCAAACCTTGAGATCGGCAACTAGTTTTTGGAGGCCGTCAGGTTCCACTTGAGGTCAGAACATGTTTTTTTTTTAAATACGGAAGATTCTACCTTGGTTTGGATTTTTAAATTTGATGAGGCTCATCCGGAAAATATGTTGAATCTCCTTCCCTGTGCTACCCCTTAGCAGTTATCACAGATGGGGAAAGTCAAAACTATTCTCTCCGTTGGGGTGACGGGTCGTGTTTTCACATGGAAATCATGATTGATTTGATGCATGTCGGCCTGTGATTACAAATAAAGACGAATGACCATTTTCTCACCTTCTTGGGAAGCTGCTTCCTCCCTGTATATGTGCTTGTGGTCTCATGTCTCTCTTTTGTGTCATTACAGGAAAGCTGGCAGCTCTAAACTGAGCTGAAATGATGCTTGGACTCCAGGGGAGCTCCGCTAAACTATTTCGTTGTGTGTCATGTTCGGCCACATTCTGCGAGCTGGCCACCCTGCTCGTGCACCAGGCCACGCATGCAGATTCCATCTCGAACGTGGTTCCTCGCACACATGTCCTCCCTTCAGCGCCACAGTTTATTGACACGATGTCGCCTGACTTTCTCGCTGCCACAACGGCAACCCCCTCGGACAGCACGTCGCCTTCCTTTTACATCTGTGACTGCGGGGAAGAGTTCCAGGACTTCAATTTGATGCTTGAGCATAAACGGTCTCATGTGTCCCAGAAAAAGACCCCGCCTTCAGATGAGGCGAGCGTCTTCTCCGGCGGAACGGTTGGGGAGAGCATCCCTTCCACTTCATGGTCCCCGCCTTCTTGTGAACCCTCTGAAGCAGAAAGAAGCCTGGAGGATGGAGTTGCCATAGCAACTGCTTCTCCTGACTACTTAGCAGTCTCTCAAGAGGACGGTGAGGAACATCTTGACAGCGCATCAGATCCGGCTGAGCAAAACGAGACGGCGGAGGGTGTAGAAGAGAAATCGAATTTAGACCTTGACAATGTCAAGTTCTTGAATAATAGCCAGTCATTGATGAAGTTGGTGTCTTCTGCTTACATGAAACACTTCCCTATCCTTCATTCTTCTCTTAATCCTAACGACGATGTCGTAGACTTCCTGCCTCAACCTGAGGCTGCCCCTGTAAGACCAGCCTCCAAAGCACATTCTGATCTCTCCGTCGCCCCCATGAGGAAACTTCTTTCCCAGTCAACCAGCAAGACAAAGGCCCCACCCATTGCTAAAATTTTGGAGTGTAGTAGGAAGAAGATTGTTTCTCTTACTAAATTCTTCTCTCCGGTAGTGGTCCTTGAGACCCGCCAAAGGCTCGTTGATCCAAGCAATCAGGGCACATCTGGGAATATTCAATGCGGCCGTTGTCGGCGGCTCTTTAGCAGCATGGACAAACTGACGGAGCATCACTTCCTGCACAAAAAAGAGAGAGTAAAATGTTGCAAACGCTGTAAACAGCTCATCATTGGAAAGTTGCCTTTACCCAACAATCATGTATGCCCTCTATCGACAAACAGGCCCGTTCAGATGTTAAGGTTACAAAATAAGCAGCCGTCAGGCCAAAACCTTAACAACACTAAAAAGGTTTACTTTTGTCCTGTATGTAAGCATACTTATGCTCGGAGGTACAACCTAAAGAAACACAAATGTCACGGCCCTCAGCTTCATCCACAGTTTTCCCAACAGGCCAACCTTCTCAAGACGAATACCGTAGCCGTCGGCACTGAAGTCAAGGGTCTTGTTAAGTTGGAGAAGACGCCTGAGCCAAAAGGGCCTGCCTCTGATTTAACATGGCCTAACTCTGCCAGAAACCTCACACTTCCAGCCCAGAATACTACCATATCGAATCACAGGGCTCCAGTTCTGGGCGGCGCTATAGTAAAGCAAGAAGACAATAGCTGGGAGGCAGAAAAAAATGAAAGCAGTAATGAAGGTCAATGGACGATGCCTTTGGATGATGATATGGAGTTGGATGGTTCTTCAAAACGCAACAACGGCGTCGTTCCAAATCAGCCCACAACCACTGACTCGGCATCTGCTGCCCCGCGCTACCTTGACGGCGACGGTGCTAAGCGTTACTCCTGCAGCAGGTGCCAGAAAACGTACACCCGGCTCACTACTTTGAAGCGCCATCTCAGGCTGTGTGGATTCCGGCCGCACGGTCAGCTGACGTTCTCGCTCAGCAGCGGTCAACGCATCAACCTGATGAACACCAATACCAAGCCGATGCACTCTTGTTTCGTATGTGGTCGGCTCTTCAACAGAAAAGACAACATGCTAACTCACAGGAGGAGGTGTCAGGAAAAACACAGAGTGCAGAATGTGGATGAAGCAAACGACCAGAAAAACCATCCGGTGCACTCCGCGGAGGGGAATACTCCAGAAGCCAATGGGAACGACTGGAACATCATGTCCCTGCCGTCTGTTCTCCCGAGGAGGGTGACGTGCGAGTGCGGCGTTGGGTTCACATCCCCGAAGCTTCTCTTGCAGCATCTACAGAAGCATGCTCAGGAGTCATACACCTGTCCAACTTGCGGGGAGACCGTCAACTCTTGGGCGGACTACGAGGTTCACCTGCAGATCCACATGCGTTCTCACCACCAGCTGATCACGGGGCAAATAAAGCCGTCGCAACCGCTGCTGCTAAGGTTTCAACCGCAGACGACCGTTCAATGGCAACCGCCGGCACCCGAGTCTCCACAGCCTCAACCAAAGCCAGCAGCCCCGGCGCCGACTACCATTCCTCTGAAGAAGCTGAGGTTTCTGTGCGCACGGTGCGGAAACACGTTCGCCTCCCGCTGTTCATTGCGACGGCATCTTACAATGAAGCGATGCAAAGACAACCGAGTAACGATACCGACAGCTAATCCACCAAAAGCTCTTCACTGCACACATTGCAACACTGACTTCCCGAACACCATGAGTCTGATCTTTCACCAGAGGAGCGGCGCTTGCAGACCTACCATCAAGCCGGTGCGCTGCACCATTTGCCTTCGCTGGTTTGCCACCATGGAGGGTTTGCAGAAACACATGCTGACTCACAAACCGTCGACTCAACAAACATTTCGCTGCGACGTTTGTCAGGGCACGTACTCGAGTCTGAAATCTCTTAAAGACCACCGCAGACGAATTCATCGCATCTTGGTTGGAATGCCTTTCGCAATAACTCCAACAGATTCTCAATGAACAAGGGTTTTGTAAACTATTTCTTCTGTTGTTTTTTGACAGTTTTTTTTATTTTTACCTTATTGGATTAACAAGGCACTGTTCCCATTTGTAAATACATATGCTAAGGTATGGCTTGTAAAGCATTTAGCAGGCCTCAACATGTTCAATAAGATCATTTGATTAAGATATCGTTTCTAAAGGACAACTGTTTTACTAGTAAGTAGTGATGTTAACTGTCCTTTTATCGATTGTCAATAAATGCATTCTACTTAAACGATGTATTGCTGTGGATCACATGTAGATTAAAAATGTGTTTGTTGCTTTTAGAATATCCTTAACGTTGCTTATCTATCAAATCTACAACAGGGAGTCATTTAAAAATGACATTTTGTCAAAACCTTTCTCCAGATTCGACATTTAAAGTTTTTTTTGTTGTTGTTAGAGTTACAGATGTTACAATATATATATATTACACATTTGTTATTTACACCTGTACACAAGCCAATAATACTGTACATGTTTCAAGCTTTAAATCCAAGTCACTATGGAGCTCTATAGGTTTAACTCTCAACTGTAGTCCTGGACTAGGACAGAAATGAACGACATAGAAGATTTTAAGGAAAATTCGAAGAAGGAAATATTATATTTCAAACAAATTTATTTCTAATATATTAACAAGCTAGATTTGAACGTATATTTTTTTTCTTCCCATAATCAAACCATCATTTTTAGTTTCCAAGTGCCACGTAAATATTTAGTGTTGAACGGTTTTGATTTTTAAAGTATTGTGTGCGAGTCCAGTTTAAAAAAATATATATATATATATATTTGGAAATATTAAATGGATTTAACTTTAAATTCTGATAAATACTGGTGAAAAAAATGTGAGTCTAGTAACGGTAGATTTAAAAACAAAAAACGCGTTTTAATATATGACACGGAAATTAAAAATCCAAATGCGGTGGAAATGCTACAGTTCTCCCTCCAACCTATAGGCGGCGCAGCATCAGCAGGAAGTCGCACTGATTCGCGCCATCTAAGAAGAAGACTGGGGGTCTTTCCTGTATTTTCGCTGTTGCTCTTCTATTTTCGCGCGTCATAAACACCGGCTAACAGACTCTCGTCGTCCCTCCTGAACTCGTCGGGGACTCGGGGCGAGACTTGTGCTGCGGAAGAGTTGGAATATCGCAACGAAGCATCTCAACTCTCATGCTAAGGTGAGCAGTTGCTATTGTGGTCGGCTAGGTAGTGGATGCTAATGCTAGCATGCCAAGCTGTTAGCATTGCGGCAATGAATTCGACATTTGTCGTTATATGACCTCGTTATGATCAAAAACATGTTCTAGGTCAAATAAGTTGAGTGGCTTCATTTATATTAAGTTATTGTTTGATGTTATTGTTTGTTACCAGAGCGATATATCTCCTGGTTACCGGCCTGGTTCTCCGTTTTTTAAGCACATATATAGCTTTCATTTGATCAGTTCATTCATCTTTAATGGATTTTTTCTGTATACATGTCTCGATGTCAACAGGATCACCACAGGTATGTCCTGCAGATGTCGAGCGGTGCGATGGAGGTTCTGTCACCAATGCTCGATAGGTTTATGTTTTTAAATGTACTGTCACAAGCCCTTCTTGACTTCAACATGCACTGAAATATATTCCAACTTCTGTCTTTTAAACGATTGAAATGTCCTCGTAGCAACACCTCTTAACATTATTAGAATGATCAAGTGTTTTACTTTGAAATAGAAGTAGCATTTGGGAGTCACTGACACAACCAGTGAGAAACAAACCAAGATTTGCTAATGTCAGGTTAGGAATCTGACTCACAATTTCGTTAAACCAAGAATAGTTCTCAGATCTGGTTCAAAGCCAAACGTTTTACTTGTACAAGTGAGACGGTAGAACAGATGGTTTGTCTGAAGCACAGAGCTGTTGGGCCCCTTTTGTATCTCCTTTGTTGCAGTTTCATGAAACTACTTATTCTTTTACTCCAAAGGTTTTCATCTATTTCTATTACTTTCTCAAAAATCCATTGATCAAAACCTCAGCAGTGATACAATTCTAGTAATAATATTACTATAAACATACTTTATCTCAGAACTTTCCGAACAGGTAATAAATGTTGGATCGATTACAGTTTCAAGAACCACATGACAGAGTATCACACAAATACTACTGGGTTTGGCAGATCAAATCTCATCAGAGCAGCCATATTAGATGGTGACTTAGAAATACTTCACATTTATCATTGCCCAAGCATTGATTAAAAACACATTCAATTAAGAAAACATGCATATAATTGTAACCAGCGACCACCCTTTCAGCATCTACAGCTTTCAGAAAAATGTCCTTATTTTTATATTTTATTCTCTTTATCACCAAAATACTTCTGTTGTACGCCACGTTTGAGTACCCACCTGTGATCAAAACTTGATAATATGTGACAAAGGCAGTAAACATCAGATTCATTTGACTATAGTTAACACTGCAAAATATTTTTTTTATAATTATATTATATTATAGTATATATTAAAAAATGAATCTCAATGGTTCTCATGACGGACGCTGTTCATCATCCTAACATAACTAACATACAGACGATAAATACACACCATCAAATTGAATCTCTAACAGACAAACCGATAGGATTTTGGAAGTTTGAAGTGCTGTGTTAATAACTTTGTGTATTACAGACAAAGACTGCGGAGGTTCCGGAGCAAATATTCAGTATCTAATGATTTGACATAAAAACTGAAGGCAAATGCACCCAACAAAGGAACACTTGAGTCACAGGAGGAGTGATATCACAGTTTAAAATATCACCTTTTAGCCTATTATGAACCTGTATTTGTGTGGGTTTAATTATTTTTATAATTATTATTTTACAACATTCTTAATATAGAAAGAAATTGTAATATATTTAGCCGATGTACATAAATAATTCACTGTCATTACAAGTAATTTAAGTCAATGTGATTTATTTTATTAGGTCCAAAGCACGTTTTTCAAAGGCATCGGCGTATTGTTTACATAACAAAGCCCTTGAATCGACACCAAATCTACTTATGATCGAAGCAGGTGAAGATTTTATCTAACAGACGATCTGAGCTACTGCAATATGGTTGAATCACAAACTCCTGTAAATTTCCAGCTATTCACGTATCAAACACAAAGTTGTTCTCACGCTTCACGAATGAGAATATGTGTATTCTATGTGTAATGTACTTTTCTTAGTACTGAGCTTGTACAAGTAGATTTTGTGAAAAGATCCTCTCAGAAACCATCTTTGAAGCGAATGCATCAGTATTTGTACCGGTATATACATTATGATCGATACCCAGCTTTCTTTTTTATCCGCTGTCAACATGTCTCATATGTGTTTATAGCCTTGAGTCAATTTTGCAGTAAATACAAGGTGAATGTTGAGAGAAAACATTAATCTCGGCAGGAGTCGTTAACTCTTGAAGGCTAATTGGTTTACGAGCAACTAAACCCGAAGCCGAAACATCTATATTCATCGATATCGTATACTGTAGGTAGAAGGAGCGTATACTGAATTGTCTTTAATCTTTATCATGGTTTATAATACAAATACTTTGTATAATGAAATGTGAATCAATATTTGATCAGTTATTGATACTGATATCAATTATTGAAAGATGATTACACATTGGTGTCTTTCCTTTGGTAAAACGTATAATCTCATTATAAGTGTCTGAAGTTCTTCAGATTGTGTACTACAAGTGCTAGTATGTAGGGGTGTTAGAAAATATTATTATATTATATATTTATTCCACTATACTGTATCAATTTTCTAAATTTTTTCTAATCAAAAATACATTTATTATTATTATTATTTTGGACTTTCTCTTATAACTTAATTCAGGGTCGCTAGATGACACCAGTCATTACGACCTCTGCAGTTAAAGGAACAATCAAATCCTGCGAGAGCCTACCAATGACTGAGGACGAGAGGATACAGTGACTCCAGGAGCTTTTAAAGCTGATGTTTGGACATATTTTAGTTTAAAAACGAATGAAAACAGTTACGACTTCATCAAGAGTCATGTGGTCTGTAAATACTACAACACCAGAGTCAAGTACTGGACAATACTACACATATATACTTGTTACTACACTATCACAACACCAGAGTCAAGTACTCGACAATACTACATATGTATACTTGTTACTACACTATCACAACACCAGAGTCAAGTACTGGACAATACTACACATATATACTTGTTACTACACTATCACAACACCAGAGTTAAGTACTCGACAATACTACACATGTATCCTTGTTACTACACTATCACTATATATTGTATTGTTGACCCTGTATCGTTATAGGACTGTCGCAGATTGTCGCTAATACACATCGCTAGTAATAAGTAGAATATTCAGATTCAAGCTAATACTTTGGTTTGCTTGTACATTCTCAAGATGACTAACATTTCTTCTGCTCCACAGGAAAGTTGTGCCCAGTGAGACCCGTCCATGGATGTAAAGGGGGCCAGTGGTCGCTCGGATGAGGGCCTGATGGATGCCGACAGGATTTGCTTCAGCTGCGATAAAATATTTGCAAATCGGAAATTCCTCGAAGACCATGTGTGTCCGTCGGCAAATTACATCTGCTCGTGTGGAACGGAGTTTTCCAACTACCCCGACATGCTGTACCACAGCACCACCCACCAAACGGGCCACCAGATGCTCCACCATCAAACCATCCAGAAGCGGAGAATAGAAAAGGGCTTGGAAATGGCGGCGAAACTGAAGAGACTCGAGTCTGGAGATGTTGTGTGGAAGGTGCCAGAGTCGGGCAGCGTGTCCTCGTCGGGCGAGAAGGCTCCATCGCATCCTGCCCAGACGCCACAGAACTCCCTGATGCACAACATGCCGGAGAATCCTTCGCAAACTGATGCGAGTGCCAAGAGTCCCTTTGGTCTGGGTGCCCCGACGGTGGATCTTTGGACACTTTACCAGCCGGTGGTGGTTGTGCATAAAGAATGCAACTCTATCCAGACCAAGCCCTTCGTCTGTGGCAAATGTGGAGAATCTTTTGTGACCAAAAACGCTCTGGTCTTCCACAGCAGCTCCCATTTTACGGATAAGATTTGCGGCTGCATAGGGTGCGGGCTGCTGCTCTGCAGCAAGAAGCAGATGCCCCGGTTCCACGTTTGTAATTCACCGAACAGGTCTTCCAAACTCAGACTCATCACTGCAAGACCTCTGAAACTAATTGGCCCTCTTTTAGGGTCCCCGATGTTCCAGGGATTGAAACAGCCCAGTCTTACTCCTAAAAATAGCCAGTCGGCTCAACTTTATTCAGCGCCGCTGGCGAAGAACCAGTACCTTGTAACATACTCCAAAAAGGGCCCTCAGGTCAATTCGCCACAGCTGAAAAATCAGCTTCTGTCCAAGCCTCACGCGGAGTCCAAAAAGAACCCGAGTCCACTCATATCCAACAGGCACGTGATCCCTCAAGCTCACTCTCAACAGATCGACTTGTCCATGAGCGCCGCCATGCAGTTCAAACACTGGCAGCCGGCGGCGGAGGCGAACTGCTTCAACTGCAAAGTGTGCCACAGCCCCTTCGAGAGCGCTCACCTCCTGCAGAGGCACAAGTGTCCCAAGGCCAAGGAGTTCATGGCCCGGCAGCTGCAGGCCGGCAAGAGGCCCTACAAGCTCAACGAGACCAAGGCGCCCAGCCCGTGCTTATTCCCCGCCAAGAAGATACGGAAAACCACGCCCGCCGCCGCCACCAACGGCACCGCCGTGGTGGACCTGGACGAGGACGCCGATGTTATTCCCATCAAAGTGACGGTGGGCTCGGACGTGGAAGACGATTGTTACATAATCGAAAGCGGCGAAGACAAATCCGCGGAGATGATTTACCAAGTGACCTCATCAGTCCCCATCAAGACTTGACCCGGCCCGGCTCGTCGCGTCAAGAATATTCATCAAGATTCTGCTTCGGGGCGTCACCGGCTTCTCGACATACTGTTCTGTACGTCAGCGTAGAGCGGATAGTGATGTACACCCATAAGTTTTCCAATCAAAGCAAAGACTGTACCGATGAATTCTACTTTGATAAAGATTTAAGTGGCTGTTGGTCGTTCTAGAGAAGTGTGTGATCTCTCCGGGGCTCACTGATACCAATTGTACATATGTTTTTGTTCCTCAAACATGTGCTGAGCCCCCCCCCCCCCCCCCCCCCCACAGTGCCCTGTTTGTGTTGTAACCTTTTGTTAATTTTTAAAAACACAACCTTGCATTAAACTATATTTTAAAACACTCACGTTTTCCATTATTTTTTGGGTCGCTATATGTGAACGTTTGACAGCATCTTCCGGGAAGAAGTGTACTTCTTCATCCTGACGGTAGGAGGCGACATTTTGAAATGTGATCCAAATGAACGGTGAGGCATTCAGGTGACGCTCGTACATTTCGATTTATCTCTGATTGTTTCCATGTGTAAAGTACATATTTTTTAGTTTTTATAATAACGGTACCATGGTTAAAGTAATGTTTAAACGTAACTTTTATCTTTAAAAATAAATTAATAATAATAATAATTCACTCTCCGTTCTAAGTTTACGGGAGCTGCCCCTGAAGGCAGCAGCGCTAACAGCGGTCACTTCCGGGTTCTCCAGTGTTGACTCGTCCACAAGGCAAGCGCTTTATATACGTTAGCGATGATACTAGTACCTGCTGGTGGAAGTAATACTATAGACTGCGAGTTAATCTCCAGAAATACCAACTAGTTGTCACAAGTAGCTCAGTGTTGGCCTGAAGCTGCAGCTTTAGCTTAGCATCGTTATTGTTAGCGGGCTGTGAAGTTCCTTTTATAAGACGAGTTATTATTATATATTTAGATTTATTATATTTTTACTCGCTCTCTGTTTATGTTTTCCATGTTTTCTCTTATTTCACTTGGATTAGAGGGTTAATATTGTTCTTTCCGCTATTTAAATTAAAAATCTTTTACACCAAGTAACATATTTAATCATTATTTCTATACTTTTATTAGTTATATAAAAAAACATGGATACAATAACTTTGTAGCGAACATGACTAGAAGTCTTAGAAAAAGAAAATTAAACTTAAAACACCTACAGTCGTGAAAGTGCACAATATACGGTATCTGAATTTAGTTTAATTAAAAAGTGATCATAAAATAAGAACCTAAAAATAAGGCTTTAGTTGACGTTAAAATAGTTAAAATGTATTTATTTGTTGGGCAAGATTTTTCTTTTTATTGTCACGAACAAAACAAAGTTTCTTCCGTTGACTACAAAATCTTTTTTTATGTAAAAATAAATATGAACGAAAATTTGTCCATAAACTGATGTAATTACGTTTCTTTTATTGTTTTTTAAATGTGATGTGTTGTTGAGTTGGTCCTTAATGGTATTAAAAAGTAAAAGTATGTATATAATATAAATTAAGACTATGTGAGGAAAATGTAGATTATGAATAAAGTGCAATCATGACATTTTTAATTTTGCTTTCCTGGAAATTTGACTTATGGTCCTTTTTCTCCAGCAAATACATGGTGGTCTAGATCCAAAGGGTCAAAATGAAAGACCTGACCGACACGGATCTTGACGCTGCCGAGTCTCAGACGGACGAAGGTAAGATCCAGGCGAGAGGCGCGAAGTCTCCAACATCTCCAGAGACTCGAGAACCAGACAAAGGGAACATCACCAGCTGGTTGAACGACGACCCAGCGGATGAAGAGTATGAAAGACTTTCAAACCACGATGAGACCCCCAAATCTCACGATGAAGAAGACCCGGAGCGACTCGGGGCAGATGCTTTCAAAGAACAATTTCATTGTCGGAGCCACGTCAGAATGTCCGAGTTTGAAACGGAGTCCTCCGAGAAAGAGTCTGAGGTCGACAACCCCGATGTGCAGCGCTCTCCCTCGTCTCTAGAATATCATCCACCGCCTTCGAAGGACGCCGCTGAGACTCCACCGAACAGCGAGCTGGACCTTCTCATGGAGGCAGAAGACGACTCGGTTCCTGCCTCTAAAAAAGGTGAAAAGTCTGTGTTCGACTGCGCCGACTGCGGTCGCTCGTTCAAATATGTTTCTCAGTTATTCATCCATCAGCGGCTGCACACCGGAGAACGGCCCTACAAGTGTCCGGAATGTGGCAAAGCCTTTAGCAAGAGCTACAACCTAAACGTTCACCTGAAGACTCATGGGAAAGGTCACAGTTATCAACAGTGTCCGTATTGCAAGATCAAGTTTTCCTTCTCCGAGTACGCCGAGCACTTGAAGACGCACGCCGATGACCCCGAAATGCTGGAGCTCAGCAAACAAGAGGAACCGGTCCCTCCCCGACCCCTGACCCCCAAAAAGACAGACGATAAAATCTGTTCCTATTGTGGTAAAGCCTTCAGGTTTAAGTCGGCCCTCATCAGGCACGTGCGCGTGCACACCGGGGAGAAGCCGTACACGTGCGACATCTGCGGCAAAGCCTTCGGTCAGCCGTATTTCCTGCGCGTGCACGAGCTCACGCACTGGTCTGTGAAGCGCTACAACTGCACAGGGTGTCAAAAGTCCTTCGCGCACTACAGCAATGCTAAAAACCACACCTGCGGACCTCCCGGGAAACGGAGTTGTCCGACCAGCAGGGCGGCGGTAACGCGTACACTCACCTACACCTGCCACATTTGCAAGAGCATCTTCGGCAGCCTGCAGGTCTTCAACAGCCACATGAGAAATCATGCAGGTGCAAAACTGTACCGTTGTTTGTCGTGCGACAAACTCTTCCCCGTGGAGTCCGAATACATCACCCACCGCGTCTACTGCGCAGGAGACAAACACAACTTGGGTTCAACAATTAGAGACGAAGAAATAATCTCCTACTTCCGGTTCTCGGTGCCTAGGAAAAGACATTCCTCATCACAGAGCGCACTGTCTCACGCCGCGGAAAAGCAGAGACGCGCATATAAAACCCAGTCTCAGCCAGCTGAGATCAGGCCCAAAAAAATGGCTTTAAAGAACTTCTCCGTGCCCTCGGTCGATCTCCGGATCTCCTACTCTGCGTCAAAGTTGAATGAACTGGACCGCGGATCGGATCCGAGGAAGTTCCCCTGTCAGAGATGCGGCCGTGTCTTCAGACACATGGGTCGACTCCGGGCTCACATGCTCACCCATGCTGCCCGCGGGGATATGTTCCCATGTGTCCGCTGTGGGAAGACTTTTGAAAACTGGCGGAAACTCTGGCTCCATCAGCGATTGCACCGGCAGCCGCGCGGGCGCTTCAGGTGCTCGGTGTGTGGCGAAGGATTCAGGTTCGTATCCTCCTACAGGAAACACATGAGCGGGCACCCGGGGTTCAAGTGGACGCCGTCCAGACCGAGGAAAGTCCTTCTGCCGTATGAATGTGAGCAGTGCAGGAGCCGCTTCAAGACTCTGGACTTGCTTTTCTCACACCAACCCTGCCTTTCTGCTGCTCTACATCCAGACCTGGATCTGTCCATGGAGTCCAACACCAGCAAGACCAGTTCATTGAACAACCACAAAGGGTCCGCCGCACGACCCGACGTCTCTTATCTCAAACAAACGAATGAAACCAAAAGTGCACTTGCTAGTTCGCATATTATGAAGCCTTCGAGAAAATATGTTTCCCCGTCAGGGGGAGGCTCTTCTCAGGTTGGTTGTTGTGCCGTTTGTGGGAACGAATATGCCATTTCAGAACTCTATCATCACTACCTAAAGCATGCGCGAGGTCAGCTCTAGATACTTTCAATAATACTACACTTTAGTGCTGGGCCCGTAAGTCCGTTAGTATCAGTAGCCAAAACCTCATCAGCCCTGTTTGTTGATGTCGTTCTCTTCACTATACCGTTGAAAAGGTAAGGTAAGGTAAGGTAAGGTAAAACTTTATTGATCCCTCAGGAGGTCTCCTTCGGGAAATTGTTTACAGAAAGAAAGGTACAGAAGAAACCGACACTCTTTCAGTTTCGGCAAAAGTTAAGGACTTGGCTCAATGACTGAAACAATATTTGCATCTCCTGAACAGATGTTGATCCTATAGTTGTCCACAACGACCCTCATTATAAAAGGAAAACCACAAAATATATCTGGACTACCTTTTGAATATCATAACAGTTTGTCAAAAACATACGATCTCATGAATTTACGATAGATTTTTATTATTTTAACGAGCGCTGCACAGATCCTTCTCCTTTGCTAGGCTAATGTCCAACATGCTATATCGATGGTTAAATGTTTTGCACTTTTATATTCAACATTCACAGATATTTTTTCATTAGTACGATGTGTTTGGCTTGATATGAGTAAGACAGAAATGTTGCTGAACATTTCATCATTTTGAGATCACGTTGCTCATTTGGACCACAGGACGAAGGAGTTGCAATCATTGCGTCAACCGTGGCGAGGAGGGAGGAATTAAGGGGTTCATGCTGACACTTGTTCTGTGAAAAAAAAGATTCATTAAGGTAAATTACTTCGTCCTGAATGTGCCAAGAACATATATGTGTATGTGCATTTATGTTGCCTTATTTTTGCTTTCTGCCTTGTTCACGTCACCATCTTGTACAGTTAACTGCCATGGCTATAAACAATAAACACCTGTTTTGTTACCCAACAGACTCACTTCTTTTCTAGTTGGTAATTCATACCAATGATATATTAAAACGATCAAAACACGACGTCACTTCCGTCTTATACTTCGCGTCCTGGAGAAAGATGAACAATCCAGAGTGTGTAACGGGTCATTTATTCACCGATTCAAGTCAAACAAAATACAAGCTTTCATTTACGATCGACCGGATTGCACTTTCTCCCGGTGACTGTACAGATCATTAGCCCTGGGAGAAAAGGTCCCGAGCTGTAGAAACATCGCTATATTTAAGGCAAATTTCCGGTCCGGGAGGTCTTCTCTTTCCGGCCAAATGATCCTTTCAAGTTCCCTGTGTCACGATCACCCGCAGAGAGACATCCTAATTTGTTTTCTTGTAATCTAATCATTCAACTGTTCTCAGGCGGGGGTTTTCTTCTCTTCCGTCTTTTAGCCCCCCTTTCCCCTGGTGTGTCTTGCTTCGTTCTTTGATCTACGATTAAAGGTGTGATTTGCAGATAAACAGATGTTTAAAATTATCGGTGTCATATCTCTAATTTAAGTATGGCGTATACGTATAGTATATAATGTTAATCTAACAATATTTTTTTTAAACTTGGTTTTAATTGTGGAACACACAGAAAGAAATACAACACAATAAAAACAACTAGCTTTCGTATGGATTTATGCACAAGAAACGTGCTGAGCCACCTTTTACGTCAAAGTCCATATGTATAAATACTGAAAAGATCGGTAAAAAGTTTGTAATTCGCGTGAGGTCTGTAAAACCCCTTAGTAGATGAGGCCCTAGGTTCTTACTTTCAGATCTATTCATGGTCAGACCTTCCATCAGTGATCTGATCCAGACTTACACCCCAGCTCGGGCTCTGAGGTCTGTGGATCAGAATCTACTGATGGTTCCTGAACTTCCGGACCAGAGAAGAGAAATCCTTCCAGACTGTTGCTCCTAAGCTTTGGAACCATCTCTGTGTTTGATGATCTACTGATTCCTTCAAGAAACATCTGTGTTTGATGATCTACTGACTCCTTCAAGAAACATCTGTGTTTGATGATCTACAGACTCCTTCAAGAAACATCTGTGTTTGATGATCTACAGACTCCTTCAAGAAACATCTGTGTTTGATGATCTACTGACTGCTTCAAGAAACATCTGTGTTTGATGATCTACTGACTGCTTCAAGAAACATCTGTGTTTGATGATCTACTGACTCCTTCAAGAAACATCTGTGTTTGATGATCTACAGACTCCTTCAAGAAACATCTGTGTTTGATGATCTACTGACTGCTTCAAGAAACATCTGTGTTTGATGATCTACTGACTCCTTCAAGAAACATCTGTGTTTGATGATCTACTGACTCCTTCAAGAAACATCTGTGTTTGATGATCTACTGACTCCTTCAAGAAACATCTGTGTTTGATGATCTACTGACTCTTTCAAGAAACATCTGTGTTTGATGATCTACTGACTCCTTCAAGAAACATCTGTGTTTGATGATCTACTGACTCCTTCAAGAAACATCTGAAGACATTTTTATTTGTGCTGGCGTTTCCTTGATTCTCTGAGACTCCTGTGTTTGTCTCTGTGTTGTCTTGACCTTTTAAGCATATATTTTATTCGGTATTGTTTTGATTGTTTAAGTGCTTTGTGACCCTGATCTAGAAAGCATTCTACAAATGTTACTTACTTACTAGAGTATTAGAGTATTAGAGTCTTCCAGTGATTTGTGGATCTAATAATAGTCCAGAACCCTTAACATAATGTAAGAATTGACTTTTTAGGCTTTTTAGGTTGAAGTGTTAAAGAAAAAATATATTACAATATTATATATAGACATTGATTCCTGAAGGAAAGAAAAGTTCATATGTTACTTTATAAGAGTTTTAGTGGACGATTTTGATCCAGACTCGGCTGTTTATCGCACGTTGAATTCTCATTCTCTGACTGATCTTAGCATAAACATAACTAGCCCAAGTACCCGGTGTTGGCCCAGGGACTTTTTAGAATATTCGAAAGCACAGAAAATATTTTTAAATGCTAAGGAACAGAAGTTGCTATTGGCTAAAAGAAGGACAATCATGTTGGAGGACTTTTAAAAGGCTCTAACTTGATTTATATTTGAGCTGCAGAGCTCTCAACCCATTCACACCAATTACAAGGTTGTCTGTAGCACCCGTGGGAGAACCACATACACCACATACAGATCTAGAAAAAAGTCAAAGTTAATTATTTTATTTCATTTTTCACTTGAACACATTTTTACAGAATCATGTTCCCGCTTTAGTTGGAGGACATGGTGCTGCGGATCCAGGAGTTGTAGTTGCAGACCTTGGCGTAGACGCCGGGCTGGTTCCTCTGGGCACACCCGTAACCCCAGGACACAACACCCTGCAGCTGACCGTTGCACACCACGGGGCCACCGGAGTCTCCCTGACAGGAACAGAAACACAGATGTAAGATGATGTCGGAGACGAGGAGTTGACGGAGGTTGTCGGTGTTACCTGGCAGGAGTCCTTGCCTCCCTCCAGGAATCCAGCACAGAACATGTTGCTGGTGATCTGTCCAGGGTAGGCGCTCCTGCAGCTGGAGTCGCTCAGGATGGGGGCGTCCAGGCACATCAGACGATCAGGGTAGTTGCCTGCACACAGAGAAAGACCAGTCGTGTGAGTCTTCAGGAGAAGACGGTGAGGACGGCGAGCGACTCACTTCCGGAGCCGCTCATGTTGCCCCATCCAGAGATGAGACACCTGGTGCCAGAGCTGGCACAACTGGAGGGCAGGGACACGGCGCGGACGTAGCTGTTGAGGGTGGCGGGCTTGCTCAGCTTGATCAGCATGATGTCGTTGTCCAGGTTGCGGCTGCTGTATCTGGGATGTCTGATGACCTTGGCGGAGTTGATGAACTGCTCGGTGCCCTCGTTGACGGCGATGTTGTGCTCACCAAGACGCAGCTGGACGCGACTGCAGACGCACAAATTAAGAAAAACTCACCTCACACCGTCAACACCCGAGCGTACGTACGACTTGTAGCAGTGAGCAGCAGACACCACCCAGGTGCTGGAGATCAGGGAACCTCCGCAGAAGTGGTATCCAGAGTTCAGAGACACCTGGTAGGCCACGGAGTTCTTCCTGCACTCGTATCCTCCGACAATCTTGTCATCCTCGTCGATGGGAGCAGCGACTGCAAGAGAGAGACTTTCAGTCGAAGTCTTCGTAGCTCATAAGGCTGATCAACAGTCAGGAGCTGAACACTCACATGCCACAGAGAACAGGGCCAGGAGAATGAGAGCCTTCATGGTGGTGGGTGAGTCAGAGCCTCAGTGTTGGTCTGTCGGAGCTGCTTCCCTTTTAAACCCTCAGTGATCTGATTGGGCAATGACAAATGTTTACATTTTCTTTACCTTTATCTGGTGTGAAAGCACATCTGGTCGGCCCCTACTGATGATGTCAGCAGTTTTAAGAAAACCTCGGACGTGGATTTCTCTGGTGTGCTGGAATATATATTTCCTAGAAATCCACATTAATTAAGAAGTGATAGACGTGTTTGATTTTATAATCCACAACATTTTGTTTTACTGTATTTATTTCGGGAATATTTACAATTTTTAAATAAACGTATCAGACTCAGGACCTGGTTTGTAGTTTACGTGGTTTGGAATTTCATTATTTATATTTTTTGATTGTTTTCTTATGCATCAAGTTACAGAATGAATAGACCTTTTCCCTCCTTGTCCATCCTTTTAGAATTTTGGACTCAAAAAGTGCCAAATATTCCTCCAAAATAACTACTTTTATTCAAAGAATTACACAATTTAAAACGATAGAAAAAGAGCAAGTTTACAAGCACTTACAAGCTTCTAAATATGATCCATTTTAGGGTCAAATGTGCTCATAATCTGGGTGTTAAAAATAAATGATACTTTTGGAATGAAAAAAAAGTGACTACTTGTAAATGAATGTAAAACTTTATTTGTACAACATCAGGTGCAACACAAAAGTCGTCACAATGACTTGACAAACTCTTCGACCATCCTTAAGACCCAGAAGCGCAGATTCAGCAAAGATTTTCTTGTTCTTGAATGTGTGCAAATATTATGCTGGTGTTAACAATCGAACAAATTGATCGTACATGTAAGTAAATAAGTAAGTAATTTATATTTGTAGAGGGCTTTTCAGAACAGGGTCACAAAGCACTTAAACAATTAAAACAATACTCAATAAAGTAAATACTTAAAAGATCAATACAACACCAAGACAAACACATGAGTCTCAGAAAAATCAAGGAAAATCCTGCATGAATAAAAGTGTTTTAACATGTTTCGTGAAGGACCTCAGAGCCCGAGCTGGGGTGTAAGGCTGGATCAGATCACTGATGGAAGGTCTGACCATGAATAGATCTGAAAGAAGAACCAGAATTTTAAAATGATCCTGAAAGAAACAGGCAGTCAGTGAAAAATGTTAAGGATCGGAGAAATGTGAGTTCTTCTACTAGAGCGGCTCAGAATTCTGGCTGCAGAGTTTTGTATGAACTGCAGTTCAGTCAGTTTTCTGCAGTGTTGAACAAGAGACATGTCTTTGTCAAATACAACACCCAGATTTCTCAGGCTCAGTTTGACGGACTGACCTAAGTCACCCAAGTACTGACTCAACCCTGGAACATTATCATCAAGAGCGATCACCAGAGTTTCAGTTTTGTCCACATTTAGCTGTAGAGTGTTTTCACTCATTGTTTGATTTCTAGCAAACAATTGACTAATCTGTTCAGCCTCTGGGGCTCAGTTGGATCAAAAGAGCAGTAGAGCTGGATGTCATCAGCAAAAATGTGATAAGAAACATCAGGAAATCTCTGAATGATTTTACCCAGGGGAATAAAGTACAGCAAAATCAATAAAGGACCCAGAACAGAACCTTGAGGGACTCCACACAAAAGATCCCCCCGATTCAGACCCTCCCTCAAAGGCTCCACAATGGCAAGTTTAAATGGATTGGGAAAAACCCCTGTGGAAAGGGAGAGGTTCCCTATTTTGGTCACATGTGGTGGAATATTTGAAGGCCCAGTGAGTATGTTTGTTCTAGTGAACACATGAGTATGCAGTTGTTTGTTATAAGTAAAAGTAGCCCAAGTAGCGTTGGCCCAGGGATTTTTTACAACATTCGAAACCACGGAAAATATTTTGAAATGCAAAGGGACAGAAGTTGCTATTGGCTAAAAGAAGGACAATCATGTTGGAGGACTTTTAAAAGGCTCTAACTTGATTTATATTTGAGCTGCAGAGCTCTCAATAATAATAACAAGGTTGTAGTTAACGCAGACATTTTTTAGGTAATTTTGCAGACATATACCACATACAGCTCTAGAAAGAAATTCAAAGTTAATTCTGTTTTTTCCATATTTTATTTTTCACTTGAAATCACAGAATCATGTTCCCGCTTTAGTTGGAGGACATGGTGCTGCGGATCCAGGAGTTGTAGTTGCAGACCTTGGCGTAGACGCCGGGCTGGTTCCTCTGGGCACACCCGTAACCCCAGGACACAACACCCTGCAGCTGACCGTTGCACACCACGGGGCCACCGGAGTCTCCCTGACAGGAACAGAAACACAGATGTAAGATGATGTCGGAGACGAGGAGTTGACGGAGGTTGTCGGTGTTACCTGGCAGGAGTCCTTGCCTCCCTCCAGGAATCCAGCACAGAACATGTTGCTGGTGATCTGTCCAGGGTAGGCGCTCCTGCAGCTGGAGTCGCTCAGGATGGGGGCGTCCAGGCACATCAGACGATCAGGGTAGTTGCCTGCACACAGAGAAAGACCAGTCGTGTGAGTCTTCAGGAGAAGACGGTGAGGACGGCGAGCGACTCACTTCCGGAGCCGCTCATGTTGCCCCATCCAGAGATGAGACACCTGGTGCCAGAGCTGGCACAGCTGGAGGGCAGGGACACGGCGCGGACGTAGCTGTTGAGGGTGGCGGGCTTGCTGAGCTTGATCAGCATGATGTCGTTGTCCAGGTTGCGGCTGCTGTATCTGGGATGTCTGATGACCTTGGCGGAGTTGATGAACTGCTCGGTGCCCTCGTTGACGGCGATGTTGTGCTCACCAAGACGCAGCTGGACGCGACTGCAGACGCACAAATTAAGAAAAACTCACCTCACACCGTCAACACCCGAGCGTACGTACGACTTGTAGCAGTGAGCAGCAGACACCACCCAGGTGCTGGAGATCAGGGAACCTCCGCAGAAGTGGTAGCCAGAGTTCAGAGACACCTGGTAGGCCACGGAGTTCTTCCTGCACTCGTATCCTCCGACGATCTTGTCATCCTCGTCGATGGGAGCAGCGACTGCAAGAGAGAGACTTTCAGTCAAAGTCTTCGTAGCTCATAAGGCTGATCAACAGTCAGGAGCTGAACACTCACATGCCACAGAGAACAGGGCCAGGAGAATGAGAGCCTTCATGGTGGTGGGTGAGTCAGAGCCTCAGTGTTGGTCTGTCGGAGCTGCTTCCCTTTTAAACCCTCAGTGATCTGATTGGGCAATGACGAATGTTTACATTTTCTTTACCTTTATCTGGTGTGAAAGCACATCTGGTCGGCCCCTACTGATGATGTCAGCAGTTTTAGGAAAACCTCGGACGTGGATTTCTCTGCTGTGCTGGAATATATATTTCCTAGAAATCCACATTAATTAAGAAATGATAGACGTGTTTGATTATATAATCCACAGCATTTTGTTTTACTGTATTTATTTCGGGAATATTTACAATTTTTAAATAAACGTATCAGACCGAGGACCTGGTTTGTAGTTTACGTGGTTTGCAATTTCATTATTCATATTTTTTGATTGTTTTCTTATGCATCAAGTTACAGAATGAATAGACCTTTTCCCTCCTTGTCCATCCTTTTAGAATTTTGGACTCAAAAAGTGCCAAATATTCCTCCAAAATAACTACTTTTATTCAAAGAATTACACAATTTAAAACGATAGAAAAAGAGCAAGTTTACAAGCACTTACAAGCTTCTAAATATGATCCATTTTAGGGTCAAATGTGCTCATAATCTGGGTGTTAAAAATAAATGATACTTTTGGAATGAAAAAAAAGTGACTACTTGTAAATGAATGTAAAACTTTATTTGTACAACATCAGGTGCAACACAAAAGTCGTCACAATGACTTGACAAACTCTTCGACCATCCTTAAGACCCAGAAGCGCAGATTCAGCAAAGATTTTCTTGTTCTTGAATGTGTGCAAATATTATGCTGGTGTTAACAATCGAACAAATTGATCGTACATGTAAGTAAATAAGTAAGTAATTTATATTTGTAGAGTGCTTTTCAGACCAGGGTCACAAAGCACTTAAACAATTAAAACAATACTCAATAAAGTAAATACTTAAAAGATCAATACAATACCAAGACAAACACATGAGTCTCAGAAAAATCAAGGAAAATCCTGCATGAATAAAAGTGTTTTAACATGTTTCGTGAAGGACCTCAGAGCCCGAGCTGGGGTGTAAGGCTGGATCAGATCACTGATGGAAGGTCTGACCATGAATAGATCTGAAAGAAGAACCAGAATTTTAAAATGATCCTGAAAGAAACTGGCAGTCAGTGAAAAATGTTAAGGATCGGAGAAATGTGAGTTCTTCTACTAGAGCGGCTCAGAATTCTCATTGCAGAGTTTTGTATGAACTGCAGTTCAGTCAGTTTTCTGCAGTGTTGAACAAGAGACATGTCTTTGTCAAATACAACACCCAGGTTTCTCAGGCTCAGTTTGACGGACTGACCTAAGTCACCCAAGTACTGACTCAACCCTGGAACATTATCATCAAGAGCGATCACCAGAGTTTCAGTTTTGTCCACATTTAGCTGTAGAGTGTTTTCACTCATTGTTTGATTTCTAGCAAACAATTGACTAATCTGTTCAGCCTCTGGGGCTCAGTTGGATCAAAAGAGCAGTAGAGCTGGATGTCATCAGCAAAAATGTGATAAGAAACATCAGGAAATCTCTGAATGATTTTACCCAGGGGAATAAAGTACAGCAAAATCAATAAAGGACCCAGAACAGAACCTTGAGGGACTCCACACAAAAGATCCCCCCGATTCAGACCCTCCCTCAAAGGCTCCACAATGGCAAGTTTAAATGGATTGGGAAAAACCCCTGTGGAAAGGGAGAGGTTCCCTATTTTGGTCACATGTGGTGGAATATTTGAAGGCCCAGTGAGTATGTTTGTTCTAGTGAACACATGAGTATGCAGTTGTTTGTTATAAGTAAAAGTAGCCCAAGTAGCGTTGGCCCAGGGATTTTTTACAACATTCGAAACCACGGAAAATATTTTGAAATGCAAAGGGACAGAAGTCGCTATTGGCTAAAAGAAGGACAATCATGTTGGAGGACTTTTAAAAGGCTCTAACTTGATTTATATTTGAGCTGCAGAGCTCTCAATAATAATAACAAGGTTGTAGTTAACGCAGACATTTTTTAGGTAATTTTGCAGACATATACCACATACAGCTCTAGAAAGAAATTCAAAGTTAATTCTGTTTTTTCCATATTTTATTTTTCACTTGAAATCACAGAATCATGTTCCCGCTTTAGTTGGAGGACATGGTGCTGCGGATCCAGGAGTTGTAGTTGCAGACCTTGGCGTAGACGCCGGGCTGGTTCCTCTGGGCACACCCGTAACCCCAGGACACAACACCCTGCAGCTGACCGTTGCACACCACGGGGCCACCGGAGTCTCCCTGACAGGAACAGAAACACAGATGTAAGATGATGTCGGAGACGAGGAGTTGACGGAGGTTGTCGGTGTTACCTGGCAGGAGTCCTTGCCTCCCTCCAGGAATCCAGCACAGAACATGTTGCTGGTGATCTGTCCAGGGTAGGCGCTCCTGCAGCTGGAGTCGCTCAGGATGGGGGCGTCCAGGCACATCAGACGATCAGGGTAGTTGCCTGCACACAGAGAAAGACCAGTCGTGTGAGTCTTCAGGAGAAGACGGTGAGGACGGCGAGCGACTCACTTCCGGAGCCGCTCATGTTGCCCCATCCAGAGATGAGACACCTGGTGCCAGAGCTGGCACAGCTGGAGGGCAGGGACACGGCGCGGACGTAGCTGTTGAGGGTGGCGGGCTTGCTGAGCTTGATCAGCATGATGTCGTTGTCCAGGTTGCGGCTGCTGTATCTGGGATGTCTGATGACCTTGGCGGAGTTGATGAACTGCTCGGTGCCCTCGTTGACGGCGATGTTGTGCTCACCAAGACGCAGCTGGACGCGACTGCAGACGCACAAATTAAGAAAAACTCACCTCACACCGTCAACACCCGAGCGTACGTACGACTTGTAGCAGTGAGCAGCAGACACCACCCAGGTGCTGGAGATCAGGGAACCTCCGCAGAAGTGGTATCCAGAGTTCAGAGACACCTGGTAGGCCACGGAGTTCTTCCTGCACTCGTACCCTCCGACGATCTTGTCATCCTCGTCGATGGGAGCAGCGACTGCAAGAGAGAGACTTTCAGTCGAAGTCTTCGTAGCTCATAAGGCTGATCAACAGTCAGGAGCTGAACACTCACATGCCACAGAGAACAGGGCCAGGAGAATGAGAGCCTTCATGGTGGTGGGTGAGTCAGAGCCTCAGTGTTGGTCTGTCGGAGCTGCTTCCCTTTTAAACCCTCAGTGATCTGATTGGGCAATGACGAATGTTTACATTTTCTTTACCTTTATCTGGTGTGAAAGCACATCTGGTCGGCCCATACTGATGATGTCAGCAGTTTTAGGAAAACCTCGGACATGGATTTCTCTGCTGTGCTGGAATACATATTTCTTAAAAATCCAGATATTGAACAATAGAAATGATAGACGTGTTTGATTATATACTGCACAACATTTTATTTAACTGTATTTATTCGGGAATATTTACCATTTTTAAATAAACGTATCAGACTCAGGACCTGGTTTGTAGTTTATGTGGTTTGGAATTTCATTATTTATATTTTTTGATTGTTTTCTTATGCATCAAGTTACAGAATGAATAGACCTTTTCCCTCCTTTGCTTTTCTTGTCTATCCTTTTAGAATCTTTGACTGAAAAAGTACCAAATATTCCTCCAAAGTCACTACTTTCATTCAAAGAATTACACAATTTAAAACGATAGAAAACGAACAAGACTCACAAGCTTCTAAATTTGATCCCTTTTAGGGTCAAATGTGCTCATAATCTGGGTGTTAAAAATAAATGATATTTTTTGAATAAAAAAAGAAAGTGCATGTAAATGAATGAAAAACTTTATTTGTACAACATCAGGTGCAACACAAAAGTCGTCACAATGACTTGACAAACTCTTCGACCATCCTTAAGACCGAGAAGCACAGATTCAGCAAAGATTTTCTTGTTCTTGAATGTCTGCAAATATTATGCTGATGTTAACAATCGAACAAATTGATCGTACATGTAAGTAAGTAAATAATTTATATATTGTAGAGGGCTTTTCCAGACCAGGGTCACAAAGCGCCTAAACAATCAAAACAATACTCAATAAAATATATACTTAAAAGGTCAAGAAAACACCGAGACAAAAGAGGAGTTTCAGAAAAATCAAGGAAAAGCCTGCACGAATAAAAGTGTCTTGAGATGTTTCTTGAAGGAGTCAGTAGATCATCAAACACAGAGATCGTTGCAAAGCTTAGGAGCAGCAGTCTGGAAGGATTTCTCTTCTCTGGTCCGGAAGCGTGTTCAGGAACCATCAGAAGATTCTGATCCACAGACCTCAGAGCCCGAGCTGGGGTGTAAGTCTGGATCAGATCACTGATGGAAGGTCTGACCATGAATAGATCTGAAAGTAAGAACCAGAATTTTAAAATGATCCTGAAAGGAAAGAAACTCGCAGACTGTGAAGAGATTTAAGGATTGGAGAAATGGGAGTTCTCCTACTAGAGCCGCTCAGAATGTTCGTTGCTGAGGTCTATATCAACTGCAGTCGAGACAGATCCTTCTTTTCTAAGACATGAAAACAAACTGTTACAATAGTCTAAAAGAGAAGACATAAACACATGGATTACAAGCTCCAGATCATGTTGTGCCAACATTTTCCTGAGTTTCGATATTTTTCTCAGTTGAAACAGTTTCTGGTCAGTTTTCTTCAGTGTTGAATTAGAGACATGTCTTTGTCAAATACAACACCCAGGTTTCTCAGGCTCAGTTTGACAGACTGACCTAAGTCACCCAAGTACTGACTCAACCCTTGAACCTTATCATTAGAAAGGCGCTATATAAATAGAGATTATTATTATTATTAGGAGCAATAATAAAAGTTTCAGTTTTGTCCACATTTAGCTGCAAAGGATTTTTTCACACGTTGTTTGATTTCTAGCAAAAAATTGACTAAGTTCAGCCTCTGGGGCTCAGTTGGATCAAAAGAGCAGTAGAGCTGGATGTCATCAGCAAAATGTGATAAGAAGAAGAAGATAAGTCAGGAAATCTCTGAATGATTTTACCCAGCTGAATCAAGTGCAGCAAAAACAATAAAGGACCCAGAACAGAACCTTGAGGGACTCCACACAACAGATCCCCCGATTCAGACCTCATTTGATTGGCAGATACACTAAAACTGCGCCAAGAAAGGTATGACGAGAATCATTGTAACACAGACCCAGACAGTCCCACTTCATCCCTCAGTCTTCTCAGCAGGATCTGGTGATCAACTGTGTCAAAGGCTGAGGACAGATCCAAGAGAACCAGAACAGTGTATTGACCCGTAGAGTGAAGTTTACGGAAGCCAGACTGAAACTTCTCATGGATGTCGCTCTGGTCCAGGAACAAAGACAGCTGCTCAGACACCACCTTCTCCAAGATCTTGGGAAAGAAAGGGAGCTTAGAAATAGCCCTGAAATTACTGAGGTCAGTCGGGTCTAAGCCTGGCTTTTTGAGCAAAGGCTCCACAAAGGCAAGTTTAAATGCATTGGGAAAAACCCCTGTGGAAAGGGAGAGGTTCCCCATATTGGTTAGATGTGGTGGAATGTGTGAAGGCCCAGTGAGTATGTTTGTTGAAGGGAACACATGAGCATGCAGTTGTTTGTTATAAGTAAAAGTAGCCCAAGTAGCGTTGGCCCAAGTTTTTTTTTTACAACATTCGAAACCACAGAAAATATTTTTGAATGCAAAGGAACAGAAGTCGCTTTTGGCTATCATGTTGGAGGACTTTTAAAAGGCTCTAACTTGATTTATATTTGAGCTGCAGGGCTCTCAATAATAATAACAAGGTTGTAGTTAATGCAGAAATGTTTTTCTGTATTTTTGCAGACAAATAAAGGCCAAAGACATCTGTAGCACCCGCGGGAGAACCACATATACCACATACAGCTCTAGAAAAAAATTCAAAGTTAATTCTGTTTTTTCCATATTTTATTTTTCACTTGAAATCACAGAATCATGTTCCCGCTTTAGTTGGAGGACATGGTGCTGCGGATCCAGGAGTTGTAGTTGCAGACCTTGGCGTAGACGCCGGGCTGGTTCCTCTGGGCACACCCGTAACCCCAGGACACAACACCCTGCAGCTGACCGTTGCACACCACGGGGCCACCGGAGTCTCCCTGACAGGAACAGAAACACAGATGTAAGATGATGTCGGAGACGAGGAGTTGACGGAGGTTGTCGGTGTTACCTGGCAGGAGTCCTTGCCTCCCTCCAGGAATCCAGCACAGAACATGTTGCTGGTGATCTGTCCAGGGTAGGCGCTCCTGCAGCTGGAGTCGCTCAGGATGGGGGCGTCCAGGCACATCAGACGATCAGGGTAGTTGCCTGCACACAGAGAAAGACCAGTCGTGTGAGTCTTCAGGAGAAGACGGTGAGGACGGCGAGCGACTCACTTCCGGAGCCGCTCATGTTGCCCCATCCAGAGATGAGACACCTGGTGCCAGAGCTGGCACAGCTGGAGGGCAGGGACACGGCGCGGACGTAGCTGTTGAGGGTGGCGGGCTTGCTGAGCTTGATCAGCATGATGTCGTTGTCCAGGTTGCGGCTGCTGTATCTGGGATGTCTGATGACCTTGGCGGAGTTGATGAACTGCTCGGTGCCCTCGTTGACGGCGATGTTGTGCTCACCAAGACGCAGCTGGACGCGACTGCAGACGCACAAATTAAGAAAAACTCACCTCACACCGTCAACACCCGAGCGTACGTACGACTTGTAGCAGTGAGCAGCAGACACCACCCAGGTGCTGGAGATCAGGGAACCTCCGCAGAAGTGGTATCCAGAGTTCAGAGACACCTGGTAGGCCACGGAGTTCTTCCTGCACTCGTATCCTCCGACGATCTTGTCATCCTCGTCGATGGGAGCAGCGACTGCAAGAGAGAGACTTTCAGTCGAAGTCTTCGTAGCTCATAAGGCTGATCAACAGTCAGGAGCTGAACACTCACATGCCACAGAGAACAGGGCCAGGAGAATGAGAGCCTTCATGGTGGTGGGTGAGTCAGAGCCTCAGTGTTGGTCTGTCGGAGCTGCTTCCCTTTTAAACCCTCAGTGATCTGATTGGGCAATGACGAATGTTTACATTTTCTTTACCTTTATCTGGTGTGAAAGCACATCTGGTCGGCCCATACTGATGATGTCAGCAGTTTTAGGAAAACCTCGGACGTGGATTTCTCTGCTGTGCTGGAATATATATTTCCTAGAAATCCACATTAATTAAGAAATGATAGACGTGTTTGATTTTATAATCCACAACATTTTGTTTTACTGTATTTATTTCGGGAATATTTACAATTTTTAAATAAACGTATCAGACTCAGGACCTGGTTTGTAGTTTACGTGGTTTGGAATTTCATTATTTATATTTTTTGATTGTTTTCTTATACATCAAGTTACAGAATGAATAGACCTTTTCCCTCCTTGTCCATCCTTTTAGAATTTTGGACTCAAAAAGTGCCAAATATTCCTCCAAAATAACTACTTTTATTCAAAGAATTACACAATTTAAAACGATAGAAAAAGAGCAAGTTTACAAGCACTTACAAGCTTCTAAATATGATCCATTTTAGGGTCAAATGTGCTCATAATCTGGGTGTTAAAAATAAATGATACTTTTGGAATGAAAAAAAAGTGACTACTTGTAAATGAATGTAAAACTTTATTTGTACAACATCAGGTGCAACACAAAAGTCGTCACAATGACTTGACAAACTCTTCGACCATCCTTAAGACCCAGAAGCGCAGATTCAGCAAAGATTTTCTTGTTCTTGAATGTGTGCAAATATTATGCTGGTGTTAACAATCGAACAAATTGATCGTACATGTAAGTAAATAAGTAAGTAATTTATATTTGTAGAGTGCTTTTCAGACCAGGGTCACAAAGCACTTAAACAATTAAAACAATACTCAATAAAGTAAATACTTAAAAGATCAATACAACACCAAGACAAACACATGAGTCTCAGAAAAATCAAGGAAAATCCTGCATGAATAAAAGTGTTTTAACATGTTTCGTGAAGGACCTCAGAGCCCGAGCTGGGGTGTAAGGCTGGATCAGATCACTGATGGAAGGTCTGACCATGAATAGATCTGAAAGAAGAACCAGAATTTTAAAATGATCCTGAAAGAAACTGGCAGTCAGTGAAAAATGTTAAGGATCGGAGAAATGTGAGTTCTTCTACTAGAGCGGCTCAGAATTCTGGCTGCAGAGTTTTGTATGAACTGCAGTTCAGTCAGTTTTCTGCAGTGTTGAACAAGAGACATGTCTTTGTCAAATACAACACCCAGATTTCTCAGGCTCAGTTTGACGGACTGACCTAAGTCACCCAAGTACTGACTCAACCCTGGAACATTATCATCAAGAGCGATCACCAGAGTTTCTGTTTTGTCCACATTTAGCTGTATAGTGTTTTCACTCATTGTTTGATTTCTAGCAAACAATTGACTAAGCTGTTCAGCCTCTGGGGCTCAGTTGGATCAAAAGAGCAGTAGAGCTGGATGTCATCAGCAAAAATGTGATAAGAAACATCAGGAAATCTCTGAATGATTTTACCCAGGGGAATAAAGTACAGCAAAATCAATAAAGGACCCAGAACAGAACCTTGAGGGACTCCACACAAAAGATCCCCCCGATTCAGACCCTCCCTCAAAGGCTCCACAATGGCAAGTTTAAATGGATTGGGAAAAACCCCTGTGGAAAGGGAGAGGTTCCCTATTTTGGTCACATGTGGTGGAATATTTGAAGGCCCAGTGAGTATGTTTGTTCTAGTGAACACATGAGTATGCAGTTGTTTGTTATAAGTAAAAGTAGCCCAAGTAGCGTTGGCCCAGGGATTTTTTACAACATTCGAAACCACGGAAAATATTTTGAAATGCAAAGGGACAGAAGTCGCTATTGCCTAAAAGAAGGACAATCATGTTGGAGGACTTTTAAAAGGCTCTAACTTGATTTATATTTGAGCTGCAGAGCTCTCAATAATAATAACAAGGTTGTAGTTAACGCAGACATTTTTTAGGTAATTTTGCAGACATATACCACATACAGCTCTAGAAAGAAATTCAAAGTTAATTCTGTTTTTTCCATATTTTATTTTTCACTTGAAATCACAGAATCATGTTCCCGCTTTAGTTGGAGGACATGGTGCTGCGGATCCAGGAGTTGTAGTTGCAGACCTTGGCGTAGACGCCGGGCTGGTTCCTCTGGGCACACCCGTAACCCCAGGACACAACACCCTGCAGCTGACCGTTGCACACCACGGGGCCACCGGAGTCTCCCTGACAGGAACAGAAACACAGATGTAAGATGATGTCGGAGACGAGGAGTTGACGGAGGTTGTCGGTGTTACCTGGCAGGAGTCCTTGCCTCCCTCCAGGAATCCAGCACAGAACATGTTGCTGGTGATCTGTCCAGGGTAGGCGCTCCTGCAGCTGGAGTCGCTCAGGATGGGGGCGTCCAGGCACATCAGACGATCAGGGTAGTTGCCTGCACACAGAGAAAGACCAGTCGTGTGAGTCTTCAGGAGAAGACGGTGAGGACGGCGAGCGACTCACTTCCGGAGCCGCTCATGTTGCCCCATCCAGAGATGAGACACCTGGTGCCAGAGCTGGCACAGCTGGAGGGCAGGGACACGGCGCGGACGTAGCTGTTGAGGGTGGCGGGCTTGCTGAGCTTGATCAGCATGATGTCGTTGTCCAGGTTGCGGCTGCTGTATCTGGGATGTCTGATGACCTTGGCGGAGTTGATGAACTGCTCGGTGCCCTCGTTGACGGCGATGTTGTGCTCACCAAGACGCAGCTGGACGCGACTGCAGACGCACAAATTAAGAAAAACTCACCTCACACCGTCAACACCCGAGCGTACGTACGACTTGTAGCAGTGAGCAGCAGACACCACCCAGGTGCTGGAGATCAGGGAACCTCCGCAGAAGTGGTATCCAGAGTTCAGAGACACCTGGTAGGCCACGGAGTTCTTCCTGCACTCGTACCCTCCGACGATCTTGTCATCCTCGTCGATGGGAGCAGCGACTGCAAGAGAGAGACTTTCAGTTGAAGCTTAACCGGAATCATCTTGTTCTTGGACTCACAAGCTGCGGCGAACAGCGCAAAGACGATGAAGTACTTCATGATTCCTCACTGAATGCTGCTCTAAGGCGGCAGGTCGGTTTAAATACTCGTCCGATATCTACTATCAGACACTCTCAAGGTTTTTCCATCCCACCTGCGCAGATTAAACATTAGCCGTCCTGAGAAAACACCAGCGTGCTCGAAAGAAAGCCGTGGTCAGCAGATTTTAGCCGAGGTACACAGGAACCAGCAATTTCAATTGAAGATAAAAGTATTGGTGATGATTATCATGACTGTTATGATTCTATCAAGATTGGAACAATTATTCTGTGAATGCTGAAGGGACTGTTGCTCTAATGACCTCAACTGTGTTCAACATCTCCTACAAATTATATCAGATTTTAACCAATTAAACTTTTATCAGTTCGTCTCGTTCCCAAAATGCTGGCTATGTTCTATCTTTCTTTTATCTCTTCTACTCTTTCTTCTATTGCTCTTTTTCTTCCATTTTTTCTACTTTTACTACTAATTGTACTACTAATACTACCAATTGTAGTTCTAACTCTACTCCCACTAATACTACTTCTTCTACTCCCACTACTTCTTCTAATTCCACTACTACTACAAATTCTACTACTTCTTCTACTTCTACAATAATTATTTTTTCTTCTTCTCCTTTGTATTATTATTATTTTTTCCGCAAGCTTTTTGAGTTAATTTCAATGTCTTCACATCAGTCTTTGTCCTTCATGTCATCATTTCAACTGTTTACACACATTTTTACTTTGAATACTTTCAATCATTTCAGTTTACACATTCAGCAGATTCAGCATTCACACTGCATTTTCTTCTGGAAATGCATGTTTTCTAGTTATTGTTAGATTAAAATTATAATACACTATACGTGTACGCCATACTTAATTAATGATAAAAGATTATCAAAATATAAAGTATAACTTACTGGCTTGATCTAAGATATTAAACGCTTGACTACACATTCACAATCAACATTCCACTCAGACTGATTCACTCTGGTTCAAGGCAAGCTTGGATCAGAATTAGAGATACGACACCGGTAATTTAAAACATCTGTTCATCTGCAAATCACAGCTTAAATCGTAGATCAAAGAATGAAGCAAGACACACCCGGGAATGGGGGGCTAAAAGACAGAAGAGAAGATAATGCCCGCCCGAGAACATTTGAATGATAGATTACAAGAAAACAAATCAGGATGTCTCTCTACGGGGATTCTCCCGGGACTATTGAACTGTACAGTCGCCGGGACAAAGTGTGTCCGGTCGCGATCGTAAAGCTTGTATTCTGTTTGACTTTGAGCGGCGAATAAACGACCCGTGACACACTCTGGATTGTCCATCTTTCTCCCCGAAGCAAAGTATAAGAACTGGGACGGACAGTGGCGTCGTGTTGGAGCGACGGAACGGACTCCGTGTTTTGATCGTTTTAAATGGTGCCGTGACCCGGATTCGTAGCGGAGAGTTTTGGACAAGGAGCAGCGACTGATTTAAATTTTCTCAGCCAAACGAACGGGCCCAAACTAAGGTAAACAGAAAACCTCTTGTATAAATTTCTGCATTTAGTTTTGTCTGGCTGAGTTAATCGATGTCTGGAGCTGTGTGAGTTGAATGGGTTGTAAATGGTTCTGCTTCTAAGACAAAGAAAAAGAAAGCTAGTTGTTGTGGGTGGTGTGGTTTTCCATTACGACTCTCGGTCTACATAGTAACCATAGATTGAATAAAATTGGCTTGGGAATTCTTTTGACTGGCAAAATGCGCTCTTTTGGCACGTTAGAGGCATCTATTTCACCCCTTTAGAGATCGCTTGAACCCTGAGAGTACGGATGGAACTTTTTCTTTAAAAAAGCTTTTCTTGGTTGAATAATCAAGTTTTTCGGTATGGTTACGCTGCCTAGTGAGTACTTATATTATGATAAAAAACAAAAACAAACTTTCTTGATTAATGCAACGTTAATGCTAACGTGTGTTTTTCAAGTATTGTGTGAAGAAATTTATAGATAACTTTCTTGAATTTCTATTGGGTAAAAAGGAGAGTTTTTTTCTTGTAAGTTTTGTGCTGCGAGTTAAAAAAAAAAAAAGAAAGTAAAAACGGCTTACTTGGTCTTTACCAAGTTATATGTAAAGTAGTTTTACGGTCAACTACCATAAACTTCTATTGGTTGAAAAAGCTTGTATTTTGTTTGACTTTGAGCGGCGAATAAACGACCCGTGACACATTCTGGATTGTCCACGAAGCGAAGTATAAGAACTGGGACGGGAAGTGACGTCGTGTTGGAGCGACGGAACGGACTCCGTGTTTTGATCATTTTATTATTTTTATCATTTGCAATATCTTGAGACTTTATATTTTCATACATTTTCAAAAAATAGTTGTGAATTTTAATTGACGTACCTTTTACTTGTGGTATTGTCAATTATAAATGCATACCTTGACCTTTAAAGTATATATTTCATTGAGTATTGTTTTGATTGTTTAAGCGCTTTGTGACCCTGGTCTGGAAAAGTAAGTAAGTAAGTCATTTTTATTTGTATAGCGCTTTTCCAGACCAGGGTCACAAAGCGCTTAAACAATCAAAACAATATTCAATAAAGTATATACTTTAAAGGTCAAGATAAAACTGATAACACAACAGGTGTTGTCAAGGAAAAGCCTGAACAAATAAAAACGTCTTAAGATGTTTCTTAAAGGAGTCAGTAGATCCATCAAGAACAAAGAGAGAGGAAGATCGTTCCAAAGCTTAGGAGCAACAGTCTGGAAGGATTTCTCTCCTCTGGTCCTGAACCGTGTGCGTGGAACCATAAGTAGATTCTGATCCACAGACCTCAGAGCCCGAGCTGGGGTGTAAGGCTGGATCAGAACACTGATGTAAGGAGGAGCCTGACTATGAATAGCTCATAAATACAAATTACTTACTTACTTACATATTTGTATTTCTGCTTGTTGATAAAAAAAAGTAATAAAATGTAGGATTAGTTGTGGATTTTAATTAAAAACAAAAAAACATTGTACTTGTACATAAAAATAAAGGTACTTGAAGTTTAATTGAACAGCAGTTATGAATTTTTAACGTATTTTCATTTTACTTTTTGCAATGGGAATTATAAAAGAAATATTCGTGTTTTAAAAAGAAACAAATGTACTGATAGTAGATGATTTATTTGAACGTTTAATCGTTTATGTATATATTTATAATCTATTCATCTGACGTATTTGATGTTCAATGAACGTTTGTACTGTATTATTATTATTATTATTTTTTTTAACCATCAAATGTGGCGCTTTTCTGTAAACCGTACAGGGATGTAGGAGTGATTTGAAGTACAGTCTGAAGTTCTACGCATTTAAAGACGATACACGCGCTTCTGGTGATCGTTGGAACGAAAGGAAGGCAAAAGATCCGATGGTTCCTGAACACATCAACACCGTGACGCCAACAGAGCGCGTCTGTCCGCGGTTTGTGTATCTGCTGCCGAAGCTAACCGCTGAAAAAAACAGCTTCTGTTTCCAAACACGTCGAGCTTCGCTCTCGTGTTTCCACGAGGTAGGACGTTTTCACGATCTCGCCCCCGACAATCGTGCCGCTTCGTTTCCGGCGGGCACCGCTCCGGAAGCTTCCGTTTCCGTCAGAAAAAGTGGCGGCGATGCTAAATGCTAACTCCGGTGCAAGATCAGCATGTAATGTGTTCTCGACGCGGACGCAGCGATGCGACACGAGCGCGATAAACAGCTCGGGTGTGTTCGTGTCGGACTCGTGTCATGTTGACAAGTGTCATGTCATTGTTTTTGTTTTTGTTTTCCCAGCTCTCGCCACCGACCGAACAGCTGGACGTCAGATCTCAAGACGGTTGTTTACGTTTCACGTTTCCCTTTAAACCGACTCAACACCTGCTGACGTCATCATATCACAGAAGTTAAGTTAAATATCAAATATTCATGAGTAGGTGGAAGCCCAGGGCAGGGCTAGATATGATGACACATGGGAATTGACCGCATTATTTAATTATTTTTTTAATTTATTTATTTACAATGTATTTATTAAACTTCTTAGATTCGAGTCGCTTCCAATAATAATAACCTGCAGATAAATTAATATCTTTATCTTAATATCAAACACACTTTGATCTGAAAGGATCAAATAAGCCTAAAATGTAACTTTGTGGCGATTTTAAACATCTGAAAATATGTATTTTTTTAGAAATGACATAAACAGAATCAGCTTTATTGGCCAAATATATTAATAATATACATTTAATTATTGTTTGTGTCTTCTTTAGAGACTTTTGTTGTGAACACGGGACAGAATCCAGAACTATTTATTAAAACAAAAAACACAGTCAGTGTTAAAACAGTCAGAGATGAGTTGAAGACTTAAAAAAAAACACACAAATGTTTGTCAACAAAAGTGGCGTTCGCCGTGTCCCCAGTCGCGAGTTCGAAACCCCCCGGCGCCGGTCGTAGATGGCAGCGTCAGGATCGGCCCGCCAGTCGGTTCCGTGTTAATCCAGCTCCGACCCATGACTGAGTACTACGAGGAGGGGGGGGTGCTGTACGAGCAATCGCCTCCCATGCACATCAAAGTGGAGTCTCCGGAGGGACCCTTCGGCGGGGGAGTCTCTGAGAACGGCTTCCCCCGGGAGGACGAGGACTCGGAGGGCAGTTGTGACCAGAGCAGTGGGCTTCACAGCGGACTCCCGTTCAACGTGGTCGTGGTTCACCCCAACATCATGGCGCCCGGCATGTCGTCGGACGACCTGCTGTCCATCGAACAGAGTGAGTCTGTCCTGTTCATGACTTTATGTCTAACATTTACTTTTATGTATTATAATATATCAGCGTCACCGGAATCTTGATTGGTTAAATTCAACAGTTTAAATGTGGAACCTCATTTAATTGTCTTTTTTTTTAATCAATAAATAAAAATATATATATTTAATTCAACAATTTGTGTATTAAAAGCTTGAATTAATTGTTTCGGAAAATATTTGTTTTTTAAAAATTCAATTTAAAATATAAACATTCAACCCTTTGTCTATACAAATTATTGCAACATTTCCAATATAGAAATTATTTAATTTAATGATTAAAAATTTAATTAGAATATATAAAATTATGATATTAAATTATTAGTAACAAGCAAATTCAACATTTCCATAAAAACAAATTAAAAATCTCAAAATATAACTTATTTTATTAGTATTTTTGATTAAAAACAAATACAGCGTTTAATTTAGAAATGATGGAACTCGGTTAAAAAAATAAAATTCTCAAAATATAAAATGCTCAATAAATAAAAATGCAAACACAAGGAATTTTCTTTTACACGAAAAATAAAGTTTTCTAGATTCAAAGTATTTGGATTTGTAACTTTTTAAATTCAATATTAAAATGTAATAAACTGACACCATTTTCATGTTGAATATAAAAATAAATTCAGTTTGAAATATGTATATTACTGGAATAAGAATATCAAATATGTATATATATGTATATTTAAAAATAACACATTTATTGAATTTAATTATTCTAGAAAATCATCCAATGCTTAAAAAAACAGCATTTCAATGAGAAAAAGTTTGAACATTTCAAATGTTGAATTCAATATTCCGACGACACTGATGTACCTTCATAGATTTATCTCTTACTGTGTTTGAATCACTTGTAGTTCATCTCAAGCTGTGTTTGTGGTTCACTGACCGACCCTCTGATGCCGCAGACAGAGCCATGTCGGCCGCTCTCGCCGCCGGCAGCGCCGGGAAGCGAAAGAGTCGCTTCAGCGGCGCCGAGCTGGAGGTCCTGGTGTCAGAGGTCACGCGCTGCGAGGGGGAACTGTTCGGCCCGGCGGGACGGCTGCGGCGCCGCGAGAGGGAGCGCATCTGGGCCGGGATCCTGGAGCGGGTCAACGCCGTGTCCCGGGTGCCGCGGACGCTGCGGGAGGTGAAGAAGCGCTGGGACGACCTGAAGAGACGGAACGGCGGGAGACTGGCGGACGCTCGTCACCGCAGCTGTTACCTCCCGTCCAGCAGGGCGGCGCTGCTCGGACACTCGTCCCTGCCCAGTCCCAGGCTGCAGGTCCGGCAGAAGCAGAGCATCCGGCCCAAGCCCAGTTTCCCCTGCTTCCCCGACTCGGACACAGGTACAGAAGCTCCCTCCAGGATTCTCCATTTCATCTTTTAAATATTAAACTTTTGCTTCTTTATAAATCTTTTAATTTAGTCACTTTAGAAGTCGAAAAATATCCCTTAGTGCTCAGAGGTGACATCTAGTGGACAAAAGAAAGGGCAGCGTGAGTTAATGGTTAATGATGTTTTCTTCTTCACCTGGAGAATATAAAACCAACTCGACACAAGAGGCGTCTCTTGCTGAGACTCGCATGTGAACTGATCTGAGTTCAGGCTCAGAAAAGACTTTGTCATGTTTTCTTTACAAGCTGCTGCAAAATAGACCAACATTATTTATTTATTAACTTTTAAAATGAAGTCATTAGTTTGTATCAACATGTTTCCAGCATGTATTTACATTTTGAGTCTGCTTTTTAAAATGTTATTTTTCTTGTTTTTATTTAAGAGATTTGTTGGAAGACGTGACTTAATGCATAAAATACAACCAAATAAAATAGGAATTCGACCTGTTGTCATTGAAACATAAGATAAACGCAAAGAGGGAAAATATTAACTGTGTTCAACTGAAAAGAAACGCACACGAGTAAAAATAATGAATAATGCAAAAATAGTATGTATATATATAATATTAGATGTGTATATACTATGAATAACTGGATTATTAAATACGCTTTTAAGGATCTCGTCTCTGGTTCTGATTCTACTCAAATGTATGACGTTTCATTCACATGTAAAATATGTGAAAATTCGTTATTACCATATATAGAGATACTGAAGTAACAAGGATATATATGTGTACTATTGTGGAGTACTGCAGACTTCTACAGGCTGGAAATGTTATTGCAACACAAAAATAAACGATAGCCGTGAATATTTGTATGTTAATTGTAAAAAAAATATAAAAGATTTCATTAAATAAATGATTTAATTTATACAAACTTTTTTGAAACTTTAAAACGACTATGATTCAAATAAAAGTTTTTTACTTTCTTATTTAATGGACACAGTGTTGTCTATAAGGTTTTGACACACTTGTCGCACAGGTGTCGGGGTCGAGGGCTCGGAGCGGGACCTGGACAAGGACGAGGACATTCCCGACTGCGACCGAGACGACGGCGAGCCCGACTGCGAGCCGTCGGACCACAGCATCGAGGAGAAGTTGGGTTTAGGCCTCGGCCTGGGAATCGTTCCTGCGCCCCCTCCGTCGGAGCGATGGCTGCCGCCCTCCCCGCTCTACAGCGCCCCCTTCCTCAACGGCAGCCCCCAACCCGGCAGCCCCCAGCCGTCCCTCGGGGGGGGCCAGCCCGGCGTCCTGGAGGCCCCGCCGCGGACCTCCTGGCTGGAGGACGAGCTCCGGGGTCTGGGCGAGGCGGCCATACAGCTGGGGAACCGGGTGGAGAAGAGTCTCCAGGAATTCGGGGAGGGGTTCCGACAGGACATGCGGACACTGATCGCGTCGCAGGAGTCTCTAGCCGTCAGCCTGCAGCAGAACAACCTGCTGCTGCAGAGGCTGCTGGGAGTTCTGGAGGCGCAGCCGCAGCAGCAGCAGCGGGTCCCTCCGGCGCACCCGAGCCCCCCGCAGCAGCCTCAGTGGGCTCCGTCGCCGGCGGTCCAGAACCCGCAGACCCCCCGGCAGCTGAACGACGACTCGGCCGGAGCCGTGGCGCCGTCGCCCGCCGCACCGGCGCCGTTTCCCGGCGAGCCGCCGTCGGAGAGGAGCGGCGGCGTGCAGAGGTCCCGGCGAGGGAAGGCTCCGGATCACAGGCGGCGAAGACGACGCTGAGCCTCGTGGATCCGGAGCACGACTGGCCGCACTTTCTTTTCTACTTCTGCCTCCAAGCTCCACGAACATCAGGCGCTCGAAGACGAAAGCCTTAAACTCAGACAAACAAGTAGTTACCGTCGCATGTGTACGAAGATGATGAGAGTCGATCAGAGTCGTCGGAACATTGAATGTTTCATTTAAAATTTTTAATTATTTAATATTTCATTTTCTGATGGAAATGTTGTGAAGCTTAAGAATATTTTTTAACATCATTTAATTCAAGAATTTCTATATTAAAATTAGTTTGATATTTTAATTCAAAAATACATTTTTTGTATTCTTTATAAAATATTGGCAACTATTATACCAACAATTATTACATTTACAATGTATTTTAAATAAATTTGATTAAAGCATATCAAACTCATCGAATGTTTAACTTTAATTTTAAAGGATTTGAATTTAAAAAAGACGTTATTTATTAGAAATTATTGTTATTTAAAGATTAAATTGTATGTGTAAAATAAGTAAACATTTATTACTTTTATGCATGTATTTATTTATTTTTATTTTGGATTTTAAAGGCTGAGAATAGAAAAACAATGAATCCAGAAAATGTATTTTTGAACTATTGGAATTTAAATATGAAACACTGTAAAAAAAAAAAGAAAAGAAAAAGGTTGAACGTATGAATTAAATTATTTAGAAAGTTTTTAACCTTTTAATGTAATTTTTTTTAATTAAACTTTAATTAAAATTCATTTTTTATATTATTTTTAATTCATAGAGAAGACAAGTTCATATTTTAATAAATAAAGTATTGAATTCAATTATTAAAAAGTAATTAAATGGATAAAACTATTTAAATAAAAAAAGTTTCAACCTTCAAAATGTTAGATGCAAACGTTGAATATTCCGACGACGCTGATAAACCCTCATCGGACGTTTGTTCACCTGCACGTCACAGACGCAGCTTGTGATTGGTTCATTGAAACTGCTCTAAAAACACTAACGTCATCGCCATGAAGTACTTAAACTGTTGCATCTATTGTAGTCAAACATCTATTTACAATATATATATATTTTTTATTAAGTTTCCTCGACCGTCAGCGACGATGAGATGCATTTCGAGACAAAATGTTACACAATTGTGTGTATTTGTGATTTTAAAGAAGGACTTCAGACGTACGTAGGGCTATTTATTCTACTAGTGCATGCAGTACATGGATGTTTGTAGGTCGCTGCATTCAATGTGTCCTTCATCCTCATCGTTTTGCACAAGCTATATTTTGTATTTGGCGACTGCTTTGTTGACATGTAACTAAATACTGTAAATAAAACATGAAATCTGATGTTGGTGTGTTTAGGATTTTATTTCAACTGCATGAAATGCTTTCATAAATCAGTTTTATGTCGAGAGAACTTCTGCTAGGAAAGTACTTTGTGACTGCTCTTTAGAAAAAAATTACAGTAAGTACAAGTATTTTTTTATACTCTCCTCCCTCCAGTCAGTCACCGAGTCTGGTTCTGCTTGAGGTTTCTGCCTCTTGATAGGACGTTTTTTTCCTCGTCACTGTCGCTCATTGTGATTCGCTGAGACCTGTTTTTATCTTCTCTTAATATATTGTTTTATTTAAACCGTAAAGTCTTAAGATACCATTTTTATTATTTCACACTTTCAATAAAATTAGAAATTAATTTCACAAGTTGGGGGGTAGGGGGGGTTAACCATCTCAGGCATAAATGTTTATTAATATCAAAAAATAAATTCATATTTATTTTGTTCATCACCACGCAACACTTAAACTCAATGTACACATTTTAGATATAAATTTCACTTTTTTAAAGAACAACTAATATACTTGTAAAAAATATAATAATGTAATACTAAGACATAATACAACTTTTCAGTCTCAGTTTAAAATAAATAAATGGAATGACCAAAATATTGATGATAAAATGACAATTAAAATACACTTTATCTATTTGATATCACGTCGACTTCCTTATAAAAACATTTATATTTTCTACAGCTCGAGACCAAAAGCATCAGTTTCATTTTTTCTGATATTATTTTTTCATATAATTATATATATATATATATATATATATATATATATATATATATATATATATATTTATTATCATTGTTGTGTCGTTCACTCTTAAATGTTTGTGCGATTGTTGCATAAACACCGTTTGACCTACTTTTGAGGAAGAAAGAAGTACTACTGCAGTACTTGTACCTGTACCTTTGGAGTACACGTAAAATCTACTCACAGGAAGCTTTTTCTAGCTGCTTAACTCTTTCATTTGTCAACAAGTCAATGTGTGATCATCACCTGACACACCTGACACACCTGAGTCCGAACCAGAGCTTCATCATTAAAATAATACAAAATGTGTTTTTAAAAAGACTGACTCGTAATAAAACGCGTTTTAGTTTATTTTTTATTATAAACTTATTTCACAGTTTAAACGTTTATCAGATACTTTTTTTTTAAATACTCTCGTTTTTATGTTGAATAAATGGATTTTTCTCTTTATCTTTTCATCGGTTCCAAAAAGAGCTGATCTTTCCCAAAATGTTTTGACAAATTCATCAAGAACCGGTATTTCAGGCGGAACTATCAAATTGACGCTTTCAAAGTAAAGGTAATCAAGTGGGTCGGTAGTGATTCGTAGTTTATTCTGAAGGTCCCAGAGAGGAAGTGTCGCTCGCCTCACCGGCCGTGGGGAGAGACGAACGGAGGGGGGGCGGGGGTGCGTGGGGAAATATGGCCGCCGTAGCCCCTTCGGAGACTCTCGCACGACAGGAATCCGCAGCGGGCGATGAGGCGGTCACACCCGGGGAGGAAGGGCCGGGGTCCCGGCGCGAGCGGGACGAGGCGGGCGGAGATGCGGGGACGGAGCGCGCGGACGCGGCGGGCTGTGAGCGAGGACCAGGAGCGGGAACGAGCGACGAGATTCGCGGCCAGACTGGGGTCGAGTCCGGCTCTGCTGGAGCCGCAGGAGCCGCTGGAGCTGCTGGAGCCCTCGAAACAACATGTCACCCGCCGGAGGAGCGGGCGGCCCGGAGCGAGGACGAGGCCGGCGAGGAGCGAGACTTCGACTGGTCGGAACCAGAAGACGAGGCGCTGAAGAAGAACCAGCAGGAAAATGTCAAGAGTAAGTTTTGACGGTTTTTTTTTTTTTTTTTTGGGGGGGCGATGCTAACGTTAGCCTCGAGCTAACTCTTGTGCAGGGCAGGCGAAGGAAATGATCGAAAAAAAAGTGCATAAAGTGTTGAAATGAAATGAAGAAGTAAAACTAATGTTTCAAAACTTTTTTTTTATTTGTAGACATTACATTTTAATTTGTTTTAAAAAAAAGTGACAAAAAACTTTATTTACTTTTTTCCTTTCAATGTATTTCTTACAAAAATAGGAGATAAATACGAGATAACTTTTACTAGTTATATTCAAGGTTGAACTAGTAGTACATTGTAAAAGTGAGGACAAAACAAAATAAGTAGGGGATCCTTAAAAAGTATTTACACTGTACACAATAAACATAAATCTAAATGATAATGATAATTTACGAAATGAAAACATTTAAATAAGATCCATAAAATGAGTAATTTTATTTTTATTTTGCAACTTTAATAGATCTTATTTTAATTGATTCATCTCGTTTTTATTTATTTATATTTATTTCATACGTTTTATTCTGTACTGTCACCACCATAAATAAAATGTGTTTAAAACGGCAATAAAAAATATAATTAATAATAGAATCAAAAAGAATGATGAGATGGAATTAAAATGTCTTGAATTCAATTTTATTTCATTTAAGGTGTCAACTTCACACTTTACAGTTAAAGTACGACTACAGTTTATAGAAGAAAATAAAAACGTTGAATCAAGGATGAAAACAAAACTTTAAAATGTGAACATTGATAAGAAAAAAAATAGATTGAAAATATAGGAACTAACAAAACAGTGAAACAGTTTCAGTCAGGACTGTAACCGCAGATGCACGTCGCGGTTCTACTTGGTTCATGTAGCAACTTCGGAAAGAGGTGTTTTCTTCGGGAACATCGGAACAACAACTGAACCCTGCTCCGTCAAGCATGTTCGCATCAAATCACCTTTGTGTACTTTGGTTAACTTCTAGTAAAGTTTTCTAACTCCTGACTCCTGCGTCTACAGACTCGTCTAAGAAGCAGCAGGAACCTCTTAAAGAACCCGTCACTGAAGAGGTGACCGAGAAAGACGCCGTGCAGGAACAGGTGGAGGACGAGGTGGAGAAAGAGGAGCCAAACATGGACGAAGATTCGACCTCCAAGCCCAAGAAGAGCTCCTACTTCTGTAAAGACTGTGGGAAGTACTTCAATCAGCGCGAGACGTTCAACCTCCATCGCAACTTCCACACCTGCGACAACGAGCTGGCCTTCCTCACCTGCAAGGAGTGCGGCCTCACCTTCCAGCAGCGCAGCAGCTTCGTCAAACACCGCAACGAACACAAGCAGAAGGAACTGGCCAAAGCGGAGGAGAGTCTCTTCCAGTGCGCCGGCTGCGACCGGTTCTTCCCCACCTTGAACAAGCTGCGGGGTCACGCCTGCGACCCGTCGACGGAGAAGCCGTACCACTGCCCGCTGTGCCACCAGCAGTTCCAGTTCAAGGTGTCCGTCAACAAACACATGCTGGTCCACTCGCAGGAGGACGTCTTCAAGTGCGCCGAGTGCAACCAGACGTTCCCCGACCCGCTGTCGCTGCGCATCCACCAGCGCTGCCACAGCGCGCTCAAGCCCTACGAGTGCCCGGATTGCGGGATGGTCTTCAAACACTACTCCCTCATGGAGCACCACCGCCGGAGGCACGTGGACAACACCCGCTCCCACCTGTGCAACATCTGCGGCAAGTCCTTCAAGTACAGCAGCCTCCTCCACCAGCACCAGTACCTGCACACGGGGCTGAAGCCGTTCCGCTGCCCCGAGTGCGGGAAGGAGTTCGCCTTCGCCCAGAACATGAAGGCCCACTGTCGGCAGCACCGGCTGCAGCGCGGCGACCTCCCGCTCTCCACCGAGCTCCCGCAGAAACTGGCGGTTCAAGAGGACATCACGGGGAACGAAAACGCAATTCAGAAGGTGGAGCTGAAGCGCACGTTTAAATGTCCCTTGTGTCCCCAAACGTACACGGCGCCGTCCGACCTGAGGCTCCACATGCGCCTGCACGAGGCCGAGTACGAGTCCATGGAGAGGAGGCAGAACATCCCGAAAGACCCGGAGACGTACTGGGAGAAGGGACACACTTGCGCTCACTGCCCCAGTACTTTCCGCGACGAAAACAGTATGAAAGCGCATATGCTCAGCGCCCACAAGGCTCCGCACTTGAGTCCGGATAACGTTCAGCCAAAGTGGAAGACGGAGGGAGTCGTCGCCAAGTCTTTCAAGTGTTCCGAGTGCGAGAAATCATTCCGCCATCGCTCCGTCCTGGAGCTGCACATGCGTATACATTCCAAGGACAAGCCTTATCAGTGTAAAGTTTGCGGGAAGGCGTTCCGGTTCGGCAGCTACCTGCAGCAGCATCTCATCATCCACACGGGCAAGAAGCCCTACAAGTGTCCGCACTGCGGGAAGGACTTCGCTTTCCTGCAGAACATGAAGACGCACCAGAAGCTGCATCAGGAGAAACCCTTCCGTTGCACCAGCTGCAGGAAGGGCTACAGCGACGAGGCGCAGCTGCAGCAGCACATGCTCTCGCACAACGGCGACAAACCTCACAAGTGTGACCTGTGCGACAAGAGCTTCGGGTTGGCGTATCTGCTGCGCGATCACATGAACACGCACACGGGAGACCGACCGCATCGCTGTGATGAGTGTCACAAAAGCTTTTCTTGGTTCAGCAGCCTGCTAGTTCACCAAAAGATTCACGCGCGCAAGCGCCAGAGTTCAGGTCCGTTCGGCCCGTACCCCGCCAGCACTAGGATGAGGGGGAGAGGGGCGAGAGGCCGGAGGGGCGGGAGGCACATGTGGGGCACGACTCGGACTCTAGGGGAGCTGGGATCCTTGGGCTCAACTCAGTTTTCGGTGTCTTCTTTGAGCGACGTTGAGATGCACCAACGGGCGGCGCAACAACCACTTGTTCCGTCGCACGTGGATTTACAGTCCCAGGCAGGACCCTGGATCTCGGACCCTCAAGCGGTTCAGTGGAAGGCGGGCGGCGGAGAGCAGCCTAAAGTCTCGACCCAACCAATCGTGTTTGACGGCGTTCCACAGTCAGGCCTGCAGCTGCAGATCCGGGTACCTCAGGCCAACTTCTCACCCGCCTCGGTGAAGCCGATCGTGGATACGTGTCCACCCGCCGTCATCAACACTCTTCAGGCCGGTCTCAAATCCAGCCCGTCTGCGATGGGCGAGCTGTCGACCCGGGCGGTCACATCCACGGTCTTCTCGCTCCCGCGCGAGTTCATGGTTCCTTCCCCGTTTATAGACGGCGCCGCGCTGTGGAGCATCAGACCCGCGACTCTCGCCAATCCTCAGAGCAACAAGCCTGTTCAGGAGCTGTTGCCCATATGGCCCGGCTCTCCGGTCTCCAAGCCAAAAGAACCTTCTCCTAAGACGGAAGAGAACAGAAGTTGGGACGTGACTAATCCCCAAGCGACTGTTAGCCAGGCCGAGAAGCCCTGGAACGGCTGTGATCCTCAGAAGCCGTGGCCCGCCGGCTTGGTGTCCACCGCAGCTCAGATAGACCAAAGCAGTCCTTTGCCAATTTCCACCTCTGTGTCCCACCGGGTCGGTAGCCCCCTGTGGGACCTCCAGACACCCCCAGGGATTTCAAAGAGCATCTCCACCCCGGATAAGCTGAAGGACTTCCAGCTGAAGCAGGTGGCGCCGGGCTGGACTCCGCCCACAACGCAGAAGGTTTCTATCTCCATTCCGTTCGAACCTCACCGCTTCGCTCAGGGGATCGGATCGCCCATCTGGAGCTTCCAAAGTAGTCCGCAGTCCCTCCTGGGCGGGGCGCTCAAACCGGGGACCGGACAAGAGGCGATGGTGACCACCGCACAAATCCTCATCAATCAGCCTCCCCCCTTCTTCTCCCCCACCCTCGCCCCGCTCGCCTCGCTGGCCATGCCCGGCCCGCACTCCCTCCACTCGGTGGCGCTGTCGAGGGCCCCGCACCCCAACATCTTCTTCTCGCCACAGCCCCTCTCCCTACCTCAGCTCGCCCCTCGAAACGAACCACACAAACTGGGAAACCGTTTGCCTTTCGCGCCGGAGCGGCTCCTCCAGTGTATGATCTGTGGTTGTTCTCTTCCTCGGGAGCTGGATCTACAGATGCATTACCTGCAACATGCACAAGGAGATATTTGACATTATCCCTCCCTTGAAGGTCGTTTTTTTTAATCATCCTCCTATTATTTTAGGTTGTTTTTTTTTACTTCTTATGGCAAATGGAATTTGCAAAGAACAGACGAAACTTGAAGAAGTCGCTAACAAAAGGAATGTTTCTCTTGTTTTTACTGTATAACTTAAACTTACTGTTACGTGGAATAGAGCGTGTGCCTTTTGACTTTATTTGTTATGACTTAAATTATAATGACTTGTAACGACACGTGTCTGGAAGTACGTCAGTGCCATCGCAATATTGAATTTAACTATTGAATATTTTCTATTGAAGCGAAGCATTGAATTATTTTTTGGGATAATTTCTACTTCGAAAGGTTGACTTTTTGTCAGAGTTTGATATTGTATTTCGAACATATTTTTTATTTCTAACGTTTAAAATTCAATCTTAAAATGTTGCTATAATAGTGCCAATATTTGGATATTGAATTTAAAAGGCTACAAATAAAATAATATTTAATTTATACATGTAATTCTAAAAAACTGGAATAACAAGATCAAACTTTATGTGTAAAACTAAAATCTTTCATTTTGAAAGGATTAAAACATTTCAATATAATTTGTTTCAAATTCAATTATTCAATCAAGAAATTGACCTTTCGGTATTTAAATTATAGAATTAAATAATTTAAAAAATATGTAAATGCTTTTGGAAAATACAAGAGTTTAACCGTTCGACGCGATGGCGCCGACGTGCGGTCGACACCTTCGCCAATAACGCTTTTAGGTTTAGGTCGGATCAGTGCTTGTTCTTTTCACTCATTAAACCATAGAAACTGTGTCTATGTACAGTAACTGTGCCTTTTTTTAACCAGTACAGTCTGCATGTCTGCCGTCTTGATATTCTAGACCTAGTGTGCGCTGAAGGTCGTCCAAACAACGTGACCTCGGCTCCAGTAACGATCGCCCGAAATCTCAGAAAACGCTAAGTCCGTGCTCCTCGTAAATCGAGGAGGCGAATTGGTTTAATCCAAATATGTTCGTATATCTCGTAGATACGTTTATTATCCGTGTGAGTGTTTGGTCAAATTTAAAGTGACGATTGAAAAAAATTCATAGCACAAAACCAAGGAAACCGCGGGGGATTCGCTGGCACACTGTGACGAATAGAAGTCATGTTTCCATTAACCTCGTCCACTCGTGCGACACGGGTTTTGAGGAGGAACCGTGTTTAGGTCTGAGTTTCAAGTCCATTCCTGAATATTGTTCCGTGTGTTTTACGTGATGACTTTATACCATGTCTGTGTAGCCAATATCCATTGGTCAATGACTGAAACCTTTGTTATTACTGTATTATACAACTCATAGTTGTTAGTAGAATCTTAAAAAAAAAAGAAAAAAAAAGCCACTGTGCGTCTTCATTCACGACATGTGCCCTTCTACCTCTCTCCAGTGTTTTAGCATGGAACCAATAGAATCTTCCCCCGATGTCTACATTAAATCAATAAAACCTGCTTTTAATAAAGAAGTGTCGAGTGCTTTTCATGAGAGAAGAATGATGTCTGCAAAGGTTTAGTAAATGATGTGAATTTAGACCTTAATCGAAATATAAATCTCTTATTTACTTTTTATAGTTACAGTATCTTTACCCACATATCATCGATTTAGATGTAAAGTTATATACTTGATTGATCTCACGGAGAGAAGTGATACATTTCTAGCAGAATACAAGGAAAAATACAACCTTGTACAACTGTAGAAATAAAATAATTAGGATAATATAGGATTTTGCAAACATTTTTACGTGGAATAGAGCTTTTGACTTCATTTTTTTTTTAAATAACTTGTAACATCATCAGTGTCGTCTGAGTATTGAATACATTTAACATTTCAAATGTTTAAACTTGTTTGATTGTTTTGAAATAGATAATTGATTATTTATTTATTTTTAAATAATGTAATTCAATAATTTCTATATTTTAGTTTTTATTTAATAATTGATTTTTTTTAATCGAATCGAAAACCAATTACGGTTTTACTTAGAGTTTAATATTGTAATTCCAATATTTATCTTCAAAATTCAATGTAAAAATGTTGCTACAGTAGCACCAACTTTTATAAATTGAATTTAAAAGGCTACGAATGAGATGTATTTAGGAAATTTATCTTAGAATAATAGTAATTACAACATCAAAGTATATTAAATCATTCATTTTGAAAAGATTTAAATTGTTTTAATTCAATTAGATAATGAATAAAGTTGTATTTACCTGATAACCAAACGTTTCCTGTGGATGTCACTTCCGGTGAAAACGTTATTTAAAAAAATGTCCCAAAGACTTTCTTACGAAAGTTATCAGATTGATATTTTCAGAAAAGTAACTATATTAACTATATATTATACATACTGTATATTTTGACTTCAAAGATATAATTGAAGCATTAAATAAGGTACTTTAAAGTACGATTATTCATAAAAAAAGCATACATTTTCAATCTGCCGGAAATCGAATTATTAATTATTATATTATTAATAACCAAAATCAACGAAATAGCCACAGAAAATCACTTTAAAATGTTTTTAGATTGTTTTAAGTGGCTACGTTTAAAATAGATTTGGGTTCATTTAAATATTTTTCTAATTTACAACTTATGTATTTATTGATAACGACCGGTGTGCTGGCCGCATTTGCTCGGAAGGAAACAAATATAACCTCAACAGTTCCACTTCCGGCCAGGAAGGCGTTCACACGTCAACGCGCGCGTGTCTGAGGCCGTTCACCGGCCTGATATTTTCTACTAAATAATCTCTCTGACTGTGTTAATACACAGCAGAGACATCTTTGATATTTTACAGGATCGTTTTGCCCTAAAACGAGGCTCCTTGTTTATCCCGGAAGCCGATCCGCGTTGTCGAAGTTAGCGCCACTCAGGAGCCAAAATGGACGCAGACGCTGCAGCATCTGCGGAAGACGCTGCTGCTGAGACCATCTCTGGACCCCGAGAAACGATCTGTTCCCCCAAAGAATCGACCCGCAAAACCCCGGATCACAACCCAGAGGCTCAGGTTCTCCCGAACACCAGCTGTTCTGCGGAGGATTTGAGTGAAAGTGAGTTTGTCATCCTGCAGCTTATTTTATCTCAACGTCGTCACAAAGTCTGCGTGTTTTATTATTTAATCATCTTTATCAGGAGAAACATCTCAACGTGCTTTTCAATGAATTAAATGTAGCTCTGCTCATTGTAACCTTAGTTACATAAAGGTTTTCATCCAAGTATTAAAAAATGTATGTTTGACATGTTTCTACATAAATTACATTTGTAAATATAGTGATGACTTCACTCTGCCTCGGGAATGTCTCGGCCCTCATGTGCGTATTTAAACAAAAGGAAACCATGCCACCCCTTTTTTTTCTGGCTGTCATGTGTCACCCCTAAAAAGTTCCTGCCCCCCTTTTGTCATCCATGTTTTAAATGCATGTTGATATACTATCATAGATCTTCTCCTTTAATAACAGTTTTTAATCTTTAAATATGTAACAGTAATTATTGATCAGTTTCATTTGCACATTTTTTCTTTTATTAAATGAATAAAATCTGTTTTCAACCATCATTTTTTAGAAGTAACTGAGAACTTTTATCCTCAAGCTCTCCTGAGGTACTAGAGAAGTTTATCGTCACCGATCGTCCGACCACCATCTATTCCTACTTGGTGTTTTTTAGTACTTTCTGAAAAGTGTATCGTTTGTTTAAAAAGGAAAGTACTTTCTACGGGTGTGTATTGTCAAGAATCTAGTGATCCGATGTGTATCACAATAAGGAGACAATGATCAAATTTGAAGCAATTTTTGAGATACTGTAGTAACAAGTGTATATATATGTGTAGTATTGTCGAGTACTTGACTCTGGTGTTGTAGTATTTACAGACCACATGACTCTTGACGAAGTCGTAACTGCTTTCATTTGTTTTCAAACCAAAATATGTCCAAACATCATCTTCAAAAGCTGCTGGAGTCAATGTATCCTCTCGTCCTCAGTCATCGCAAGGATCATGCGAGATTTCATTGTTCTTTTAGCGGAGGATGAAACGACTGATGCCATCTAGAGCCCGGAGGTTTAATTGCAACACAAAATAGAACGAATGCTGTGAACAGTTATGTTAATTGTAATTACTTTTTTTTTTTTTACACTTTATTTCAAACACTCGTTGAACTATAAACCTTAAACTATGATAAAAATGGATTTGAAAGCCAAAGATAAATTACTTATAATGTAGTTTGATGTAGATTCAGTGCTGAATATAATTTGGGTATCCTGAAAGATGTATATATTGCAATATTTAAGAATAATCAATATATACTTAAACTTTTCACAAGCCAAAATGCTTGTTTCAGTCAAGATTAGAAAAAAAATAATCCTGTAAACTAGTTCAAATAAGAGAAACACAAACATTATAGATTGTTTTTTATCTGAAGGTCGGTCTGTGAATATAACGCTGACATTAAGCCAGGTCTGCTGATGTAGGTATTGATTAGGAGAGATAAGTTATTGACGATGGCAACCGAAAGTGATAACTCCAGTATAAATGATTTAGTTATAATAACAAGCCTCTTATAGTCGTGTTGCCTCTGACCATCTGTCTCTTCTTCCTTCAGTGGAGGAGATGTTCTGCTGCGAAGACTGTGGCGAGGTCTTCAGCGAGGAGGCGGCCCTGAGCGAGCACCAGCACCACCACCAAGAGAGCCGAGCTCGTGTAGACAAGATGAGTTCAGTTGGGACTGAAAACGAAGGCGAACCGGCGAACTTCTGCTCCGTGTGTTCGCTGTCGTTCGCCGACGCCGGTGAATTTAACTCACACATGGAGAAAAACCACAGTCAACCTCCGGAAGTCTCCGTCGTCTCACCTGTAAAGAACTTCTCGTGCCTGGACTGTGGCAAGTCGTACTACAAGTACGGGTTCCTCCTCAACCACATGCGGCGCCACCACGAAACCCCTCCCAAGTCGTTGTTCTCCGAACTGGAACATTTGAAGACCAAGTCGTTTAACTGCGAAACCTGCGGCAGGAGCTACTCGAGAGCGACCGCCCTTGACGCTCATCGACGCTGCCACGAGACTCTGTTTAAATTTAGAAAAGGCAAGAAGTCGCATCACGTGGACTCGTCACCCGAAGAAAAGCCCGTCGTGGAGCCCAAGAAAGTGAAAGAAGAGGAAGACGCCGTGTATGAATGTACGTGTGGTAAATCCTTCGCCTCCCACATCGGACTGAAGACGCACCAAAGATTCAGCCAAAATACTCAGTGCTCGCCTGAGGAGAAGCTGGTCAAAACCAGCCCCCCTTCCAATCTGTACTGTGGCGAGTGCAAGAAGTTCTACAAAACCAAGATTACCTTCTTGAACCATCAGAGGTGGCACGAGAAGTCTGCAGATCCATCCAAAAGGTTCACATGCGAAGAGTGCGGGAAGACTTTCATGTTGCTCGAGTACTACTTCAGGCATCAGCGCAGCCACGACATCCCTGAGAAGTCCTTCCAGCATCAGGTGGGCCAGGTGCAGAAGAAGCAGTTTGAGTGCACACACTGTGGGCTGAAGTTTTCCCGGGCTTCGGCTTTCCAGTCTCACCAGCTCCGGCACTCGGCTGACGTGGACCCCGAACCCATGAGCACGACTCCCTGTGCTCCGTTGCCCTCGTTCAGAACGGTTAAAGTCGAAGATGTCGAGAAGGTGCAAGAACGGGATGAGAAGCATTCGTCCTCGGGTGTTGTAGTGGAAGACGGATTCAATATGGCGGAGTCCGACGACGACATGCAGAGCTACGACCCCGCTGACTTCAACGTGGAGGTGATCAGTGCCAGCGAGTCTGAGGAGGAGCCGGCACCGGACCCCAACCCTGAACTGGAGCTGGAGTGCGACTCTGATCAGGAAGCAAAAGAAGGATTTGAGGTTCTCGCCTCAAAACAGGATTTAAACATCGTTGAAGTGGACTTCGAGCCGACAAAGGAGCAGTGCGACGTCAGCGGCGAGGCCGAGAACGGGCAGTCGGGCGCCAGATTCAAGTGCCCCGACTGCCATCGCTGGTTTTCACGCCAGGTGTCGCTTCGTGTTCACAGAACGTGGCATCGCATGTACAGGAAACGAGGACAAATGCAAGGTCAGTTGGAGACAGACGACACACATGACACCGCACACAGTAGTCTTGTAGAAGAACACATAGACGAGAGCCTGAACCAAGACCAAAGTAGGTCCTTGATTTGCAACCTGTGTGGTAAAACCTTCTCGCGTGTATCTGCTCTAGTTTCCCATCAGCTCAATCATCCCAAAAAAAAGCCGTACCAATGTTCAGGTTGTATGATGTCTTATTCGCACGAGGCAGCTTTGTTTAAACATCTGTCCAGCTGCTCTGCTCGAGAGCGCCCCCACTCGTTAGCCAACAAGAAAGAGTACAATCCAACCAAAACACTTTTAGGCCCAAAGATCTATCATTGTGAAGATTGCGGTAAGGGTTTTTGGTCTTTAGGGGCGTACGCCCACCACAAGCAGAACCCTCAGCAGTGTGCGGACTTGAGGCTAAGAAAGGGGGTTTCTATGTATATCAACGGTTCTCGGTCCCGTACCAACGTCGCGTGTCCAGTTTGCGGTAGAAAGTTCCGCCACCAGGGCATTCTGTCCTTGCACATGCGAAAACATGAGACCGGTAATCACAAATGCGAACTCTGCGATCGAACGTTTCGTCTTTTTTCCAGCCTCCTCCGGCATCAGGTCGTGCACAGCAGCCAGTTGCCGCCGCCAATTAAGTCCTTCCAGCATCAGGTAGAGCAGGTGAAGAAGAACACGTACAGCTGTCCCGACTGCGGTAAACTATTCTCGCGCGAAAAAGCCCTTCAGTTTCACATGAAAAGCCACGGGTACGAGACGGGTTACTCGCCATCGTCTCCTGGGTCCTCCGTCTCCTTGGAGGACCTGCAATGTGAAACTTGTCAGGCACATTTCAAGAGCAAGTCTTTATTACGTGCTCATAGAAAGCTTTGCGTGAAGAGAAACCGGCGATTAGCCAACAATGACGAGTCGTTAAAACCACTAAAGGTGGATAAAGGTCCTAAGAAAACATCTCATCCAGAAGTCCTAGCATTAGATGTCGATAACACGAGTCAGGCGCAAGTCGTCCCTCCAGAAGTGATCGACACGAGTCAACCACAAGCAGAAAATCCGACTTTACATTGTTACATGGAGTACAAAAACACGATAGGTCTTAAGTACAAATGCGATCAGTGCGACAAGAGCTTCCCTGTGGTAGGCGCTCTAAACCTCCATAAAAGAATTCACGCCAGGGCTCGCAAGTTTCTGTCAAAAGCAAAATCCGTCTCCGCAAAAAGTCACCTGCAAGAGAAGGTACCGACCAAAGGAGCGTATCGGTGCCTGGAGTGTGGACGGGGATTCGCGACAAACACTGCTCTGGGCTCCCACAAAAGATGTCACGTTGAAAAGATGGTGTCGAAGGACGTCCTGGACACCTTGCTGACCTCCGACCGCCAGACTGAACCGGACGTGAATATGAATTGGAAGAGAAGCGGCACACTGGAGTCCAACTTGGAATGCCCACATTGTGACGAACTGTTTGAGCAAAACTCTCTCTTACTCGCTCACATCGTAGATGCCCATGGTCAGTCTGAAGAGCTGACGGATGTGGACCTCGCAAGGAGGGAATCCAACTCTACTCCAAAGGCGCACCAATGTCTACTCTGCCCGCTGAGCTTTACGAAAATCAGAGGTCTTCGTGCACACAAGTGGCAGTTCCACGCAGAAACACTGAAAAGCGAAGATGAGACATCAGTGTCTCCTACTCTGAGTACCCCACCCGAGATCATAGCTCAGACTCGCCAAGCCTATGTAACATCAGGGTCCTCTGCTGTGGACCTGACAGCAAAAGAGCCCCTCATTGTTGGATGGAAACCAGATGTTAAAGAGGAAAAGACGACCACATCCAACCATCTTCCTGTAAAGTACGCCACTGGTCTAGACTCTAGAAAACAATCGGCTTTTGTCGTGGGCAACAGTTTCGACCTGGACTTCATGACCCAAGAGAACCAACTTCCCGAGGCCACCTCAGATGTTTCCTCTCCAACCAGTCGCCTCTCGGAACCAACCAACGTGAAATGCTTCTTTAAGTGTGCGGAGTGTGGTAAAGGCTTTCAGACCGAGGAGCAGCTCACGGCGCATAAGCTCAAGGCCAAGAGCAAACCTCACTGCTGTGCACTTTGCTGCCAGAGTTTCTGGACCGGAAATCAGCTGCAACAGCACCTGGCCTGGCACGACGAGGTCCGCCTCCGTCTGCCCAACGAAGTCCGTCTGAGGCTGAGCGCTGCTCTGTCCTCGACGTCCCTCAAACCCAACGTACTCATGGCGGAGAAAAGAGGAAGCCTCGGACCAAACCGAAATTAGGTGACACTTACTCTGATTGGACGATTGAGGCGTCGACGAAGGGACGGCCTCGCTGCAGCTTGAGATGTTGACAGAACTGAATGTGACTTCTTAGGACTTGTATGGAACTAAAAACCCTTTCTTAAGTTCTGAAAAGGTGGGATTGTAATGACCCTCGATGTATATGAGGACACATACAGCGTCTTCTCTTTTGGGAACTTTTATGTGTTTTTTTTTTGCCCTGTGATGGACTAACACAAATGTTTTCCTCACTAACCAACTCAACTCAGACCGACCCTGGGTCTTGTGGGTCTCGTGGGACATTGAATCATGAACTTCTGATTGTACTGTAAGTAATTATTTTGTTTTTTCCTCGGATGTTTTCTGCTATTCTAAAAAAAAAAAGATATTGTCCCCAGTTTTAATGTATGTAACGTTTGTCCGACTCATGAAATGAATTTTCTGGACTGGATCAATCTCTGAACACTCCTAAACTGTAGCCTTCAAATCCATTGGGCTTGATTCTAATTTATTTTGATATCCTGCTGGTGGTTGTCAGTGGTCAAAAACCTCTTTAAACAAGTGCGGGAAAATGTCATTTCTGCTTCATAGTATTGTTTATCAGTTGCACTCACAATGTACTTTGCTTTAAATGAGCTAAACAATGTAAATATCTGTAGATTTCTAAGAGGTATATTGAAGCAAATGTTGCTTGTGTTGATATAAAAGTCTTGATGGTCACTGTACCTTGTATTTAGTTTTGTGCTTCGTTAGGTATTTTTGGTATATTCAGCTTAAATGTTGTTTTTCTAACAACCTTAATCTTCTGACCACCTGATCGACCTGCTGTTGGACACTCACAAGGGAAGCACCTGCTCAAAAGCTTGAATAAAGTATTGAAAAACTACCATTTTCTTTTGGTCTTGTTTATCTTCAAATGGAACCCAAGTATTGGCTTCAAACAACATTCCTAATCTTTGGGTTAATCAAGGTAAATACTACAAAAATGTCTGGTTAACGTGTTGCAAACAAACCCCGAATCCTTTGAGAAATTTGTGGCAACTCGTCGAAAATTGAATTTGCCAAACCAAATATAGAATCTGAACTACATCCCCAGAATTACGCTGGATAAGTATTCCTGACCTTTCCGTTCTGTCATGTATTGGCTGCGTTTTATGTTGCATCTCTGTTTGAACAACTAAACAAAAAACATTTTGTAACATCACCTGCTTATCTGGGCAAGTATTACAAATGAAATGGGATTATATTTATAGTGATCCTGCATGAACAAGCTTGTACTTTAATATCAACTGTAGTATCTCCCCAGACTTCTTCAATCATTGGATTAAATCTTCCTTTCTTTCTTTTAATTTGATTTGTTATTCATCATGTATCACGATATCGGGGAAGCAATACAATATACGTATAGTGATACTGTAGTAACAAGGATATATTTGTGTCGAGTACTTGACTCTGGTGTTTACAGACGACGTGACTCTTGACGAAGTAACTGCTTTCATTTGTTTTCAAACCAAAATATGTCCAAACATCAGCTTTAAAAGCTGCTGGACTCGCTGTATCCTCTCGTCCTCAGTCATCGCCGGGATCTCGCATGATTTTATTGCTAAGTTTGCTTTAGTGGACGTAATGACTGCTGCCATCTAGCGGCCATGAGTTTGATTGCAACACAAAAATGAACATTTGTGGTTCCATGAAGCCTCACACTCACCTGTGACTCTCAAAATCCTACATGACACACTTGGTAGTATTGAGTTAAACTGACTAAAGTAAAATATTATTTAAAACTGATTAATTAATTTTAAAATACGACAACTTTTTTTTTGTAAACTGTGTTTATAATTGATTTCTCCTTCTTTGTGTAGTGTCGTCGCTCTGCTGTGATGTGTGTGGACTTGTGTTTTCAATCCCGAGGGACATGTGGAGACACAGGCGACAGCACATGGAGGACGGACTGATCCCACCACAGAACGGTTCCGCAGAACCCCGGCCCTCGACCCGGGAACCGGGCCCGGCAGAGCCCCAGAAGGGCTACGTGTGTTCCGAGTGCGGTAAGGTTTACACGTACCTGGTGTCCTTCAAGAAGCACCTGCTGGAGCACAGCCGAGGCGAGCGCGACTCCGGACAGGCCCCGGGTCTGACCCAGTACCCCTGCCCCTTCTGCGGGATGGTGTTCGTCCGGATGTCGAAGCTTCAGTTTCACATGCGGAGTCACAACGAGGCCCAGGAAGCGAGGAGGTGCGAACAGTGCGACAGAACCTTCTACAGCAACAAGACCTACCTGAGTCACGTGGAGCTGCACCAGCAGAACCCCTTGTGGTGCCTGGGCTGCTGCAGGGGCTTCAAGGACGAGGTGTCTATAAACCTGCACCTGCAGCGCCACCAGCTGGGCAAGCACAAGTGTGACCTCTGCAGCAAACGGTTCTTGGGCGAAGTCCTGCTCAAGAGGCACTACAAGACCAGCCACCCGACCTACGCCCCGGCCCCCAGCCCGATCCCGGACGAGCAGGAAGCACCCGACCCTGAGGGCGAGGCGGTGGACGGCGCCGCTCCGTGTGCCGACGAGGAGCCGGAACCCGTCACGGACTTTGTGAAATCCAACAGCGACCTGGAGGATCTTCTTGAATTGGAAGAGTCCGACTGCGGCGAACCGTCGCACAGCAAGGCGTCGGATGATCCGTCCGACGGCAGAAAGCAGCACCGTTACTATGAGTGGGAGTGTGTGGAGTGTGACGTCGGGTTCGAAGAACTCTCGCTGCTGCACAAGCACTACATGCAACACGCGACTGGAGAGATTCCCTTTCCTGCTGATGTCGTATAGAGATGACGACTTCATGTCACGTTTGTCTTAGTTTCAGTTTTTGATGCTTGTTCATGATTTAAGTTTTAACATGCAATAAAAAAGAATAAAAAAATGTAGGTTTATTCTATTATTAATGTGTGTTAAAAGAATGTTGGTGAAGACGCCACGATGCTGACTTATGGGACTCGATCCAGCAACCTTGACTATAGGAGTGATAAGTTTATATATAAAAATGCAAAAGTAAAACAAATTGTTTCAGTATCACCTGCTGGTTGTTCTGAAATTGTGTACATGATATGATCAAACAATTTTCATTTGTAATGAATGTATTTTCAACTTTAATGAACCTTTTTTTAAACCACAATCAAACAAACCTGACTCAAATTTTTTTCAAACAATGATCAAAAGTCAACCATGAAATATATATATATTTTTTAACTTTAAGTCCGACAATTTAAACTAGTATAAAACCTTTTAAAATCTGTAATTAATGAAAAAAATGGAATAATCAAACTTTGTTTTAAACTAAAATCAAAAACGTATACGAAAATAAAACTTTTTTCGAATTAAATACTAACATCAAATTGTTCAACTATAAATAAACATTTTAAAACTATGATACATTTTTAACTATAATCAAACATCTTAGTTGAAAATTGTTTAGTTATAAACAGTCAAACTATTTCCTAAACTATTGTTTACTATAATCAGAAAAGTCCAATTATAATCCGACATTTTAAAACTATAATAAAACCATTTCATCCGTTAAATATTTAAGTTTTAATTTAAGAAAAGGATTATATTCTCACATTCATATATCATATATTCTCATATCATTATTAATAGTAAGTGTTATTATTATTCTCTGTTATTATAACTCGGACAAAGACAATACTTTTAAATGTAAAATATAAACAGTAAACCATTCACTGTTGTCCGTATCATTATAAATATGTTTTTATTGTTATTATTATAATAAATAATAATATAAAAACGCATCTGTTAATGCTTAAAGTAGGAGTGAGAAAGAAAACATTAAAACAATTTATATTTAGAATTCAGTCCGGATGAGTAATAAAAACGTATTTTTAATCTTTAAAAATGATACATTATGAAAAGGGGAAATTAACTTAATAAAAAACGATTATTCCTCATTTTAAACGTCTAAAAAAAAATCATTCCCCGTTTTGTTTTGAAATCCGGGAACTGAACTTCCCATGATTCCCAGCGCTGCCCGTGACGTCACTGGAGCTGCAGCGTCGCTTTGTGAGGAGCGTCGCTGAGATGATCCGGGCGGACGATCGAGGCAGGTTTTTGTTTATTATCATCCCTGTGTTGTGCTGCACCTTCAGCGGGACGTGCTGAGCAGGATTTAGGAGGATTTTAAATGAAAAAGAACGGGGTTCATCAGCGAAGGTTCGAGGTGATGATGGTGTTGATGCTCAATAGTCTTCCATTGTAGCTCCATGTATTGAGTCCATTGATGCCCTGAGAGCCAGCTGTCGTCTGGTGACCCGTAAACTGCCCGGCTCCTCCTCCATGTATTCCTTTTAGTTTCATCTTCCGTTCAGCGTGTGTACATGTTGCAGATTTATTCATTTTAGTGTTTATTCCCAGGGACCATTGAAAGAGCCACGAGCTAAAGTGAGCCATGCAGAGTTCGGACAATGGACCGGATCTGGACGGGACCCGGCCGGCAGGTGATGAACCACAAGAAGAAGAAGAAGAAGAAGAAGAAGAAGAGAGAACACCTCCAGCTGGGAAGGAACCCGCACGACAACGGGAACCTGAAGATGTCACGAAACCGTCCGGCGACCCCGAGAAGACGAACCCAAGTCCTGCACCGAGTCCCGTCCCGAAAACCACCGTCGTACCCGCTGCGCCCGAGGGTAGAGATGGGAAGAAACTCCAGGTTAAACCTCCTGCCAAATGGTTTACTCCCTCAAATCCCCTCAAGATGGACATGACCAAGCCGGTGGTCCTTCCTCTGACCTGTAAGTCTCAATACTTTTCTCGCATTAAATAACGACCCAGTGTCTCAAGAATATGTTCCCCTCAGCGTCGGAGCTGTCGCTGCAGTGCTCCGAGTGCCACATCATCTTCAGCGACAAGCGGGGCAAGGAGCGCCACCTGAAGCTGAGCCACCCGGCGGAGTACGAGCAGTGCATCCTCAGGAACTCGGTCTTCACCTGCTACGTGTGCGAGCGCCACTTCACCAACTCCACCGAGCTGATGGCGCACCAGAAGAGCCACCCGGAGAGGAAACCCTTCGGCTGCCCGCTCTGCAGCCAGGCCTTCAAGCGCTCCTCGGAGCTCACGGCCCACAAGAAGTCGCACTTCGAGAAGGACGGCTACGCCTGCACCGACTGCGGGAAGCTGTGCAAGACCATGACGCTGCTCAAGTACCACCAGCGCACGCACAGCGACGACCGGCCGTACGTCTGCAAGGAATGCGGACTGAGGTTCAGACTCCCGAGCACTTTACACCGACACGTCCTGTCGCACCTGCCCGAGGGAGACCCCAACAGACCGGGCAAGAAGGAGAGGAAAGAAGGTAGAGTTTTTGATTTACAATCTGTAGAATGTCAATCTCAAGGCCTCAAGATATGTGACACGATACAGGGTCAACGATTTGAGGTGTAAGAAAATATTGATATAAAGATACATTGCGATATTCCTGTTTCCGATACTGTTATAGTATATATTTTATTACTTTTTTTCAACCTTGAAATAACATTTATTTTAATTCAAGGTGATTTTAATGGTTTATATTAAAATAGTGTTTGTATTAAAAAAACGTTTGATGTTTAATTTTACAATTGACAGTAAAATATTCATGGAGTTTATTCATTTGTGTGGTGCAATTAAACCTCCGGCCACTAGTTGGAAACATATTCGTCATTTCCTCCGTCACAAAGTAACAACAAAACTGGTGAAATGGCAGCAATGGGTAAAAAAGAAAGGATTTAAAGGTGATGTTTGGACTCATTTTAAAGTTTAATTAAACACTGAAAGATACTGGATATTACATGTTACTCCAGGTTGTTTGTGTTAATACACTTCATTATTGCTAATATAAATTTATATTTTTGTTAATATTTTGCGAAGCACTTTCATACAAACACTTTCACATTTGATTAGAGAAAGTATTTGTTTATTTCTTTGTAAATCCTGTAAACAATATCATTATATATCATAATATAATATCAATATCATTGTTCCATACAGTATTGCAATATATCGTATTGTGACATGTATCGTATCCTCAGATTCTTGCCAATACACCTCTGTAGGATGTATGTGGAGTATTGTGGAGTACTTGACTCTGGTGTTGTGATAGTGTAGTAACAAGTATATATGTGTAGTATTGTCTAGTACTTGACTCTGATGTTGTAGTATTTACAGACCAAATGACTCTTGACGAAGTTTTAACTGCTTTCATTTGTTTTCAAACCAAAATATGTCCAAACATCAGCTTTAAAAGCTGCTGGAGTCACTGTATCCTCTCGTCCTCAGTCATCTCCAGGATCACATTTAATTTGTTATTGTATCGATACTACGATGTTTGTTGGCAAGAATCAAGCGTTATGATACGTACCATGATACAGGGGCAACGATATGATGTATTGTGATACTGTAGTATATAGTACAAGTATATATGTGTAGTATTGTCAATTACTTGACTCTGGTGTTGTGATATTGTGTAACAAGGATATATGTGTAGTATTGTCGAGTACTTGACTCTGGTGTTTTGATAGTGTAGTAACAAGGATATATGTGTAGTATTGTCCAGTACTTGACTCTGGTGTTTTGATAGTGTAGTAACAAGGATATATTTGTAGTATTGTCCAGTACTTGACTCTGGTGTTTTGATAGTGTAGTAACAAGGATATATGTGTAGTATTGTCGAGTACTTGACTCTGGTGTTTTGATAGTGTAGTAACAAGGATATATGTGTAGTATTGTCCAGTACTTGACTCTGGTGTTGTGATAGTGTAGTAACAAGTAAATATGTGTAGTATTGTCGAGTACTTGACTCTGGTGTTGTGATAGTGTAGTAAGAAGTATATATGTGTAGTATTGTCCAGTACTTGACTCTGGTGTTGTGATAGTGTAGTAAGAAGTATATATGTGTAGTATTGTCCAGTACTTGACTCTGGTGTTGTGATAGTGTAGTAAGAAGTATATATGTGTAGTATTGTCCAGTACTTGACTCTGGTGTTGTGATACTGTAGTAACAAGTATATATGTGCAGTATTGTCCAGTACTTGACTCTGGTGTTGTGATAGTGTAGTAACAAGTATATATGTGTAGTATTGTCCAGTACTTGACTCTGGTGTTGTGATAGTGTAGTAACAAGTATATATGTGTAGTATTGTCCAGTACTTGACTCTGGTGTTGTAGTATTTACAGACCACATGACTCTTGACGAAGTCGTAACTGCTTTCATTTGTTTTCAAACCAAAATATGTCCAAACATCAGCTTTAAAAGCTGCTGGACTCACTGTATCCTCTCGTCCTCAGTCATTCTTGGGGTTAAATTGTGGTTGAAAATTATTTTATTTTAGACAGACTACATTAAAATCTAAACCATAAAAGAACTAATAAATAATACATTTGATTTGATTGCCTAAAAACTAGATAAAGAAACACTTAACAAAAACAGTTTTGTTCATTTTCAATACATTTTTAAGAATTTTAAGCTCAGGTGTAATAGTTACATAATGACAACATATTATCAGAAATTATATTCAACATTTTTCGTCATTGAAACCATTAAAAAAACCTTTCTTCCTCGACCTCCTCCTCCTGTGGTTCTCCTGCAGGCGGTCGCCTCATCTCCTGCACCCTCTGCGAGGCCACCTTCAGGTGCGCGAAGACTCACCGCCATCACCTCAACACCAAACACAACCTGCGGTTGACCAAGCACAGCGCGCCCGTCATCATCCCCATCAACATCAGCCAGCAGTCCATGCTGCACGTGGAGCCCAACGGGCCCCTGCAGAAGGTGGACGCCAACATCGACACCGAGCAGATCTGCCGACTCATCGAGTCCCTGGGCAACGTCAAGAAGGTCAACCAGGTGGTGGTTCTGGGGCAGGTGCCGCACAACGCGCCGCCGCTGGACGTGCAGCAGATACTTGGACCAAAACACCCTCCCAACACCCACCTGGGACTTCCTCAGATCGACTTTGTAGGACTAAAACAGATGGAGAAAAAGTCTCTGAAGCTGGATCTGGTCGCCCAGAAGTCCATCTCCCTGAGCCACCCGTTGATACTAGAACCCATAACTCCAGACGGGCAGGAGAACAATTCTTTTCTTGATTCGTGGCCGATCTCGGGCGACAATGAAGTCCTGAAAGCACAAAGTCACTCAGTTCTGAGCATGAATCCGGTCTTTCCCATACCCGGGACTATCTCGACGGAGCCGATCGCTCAGTTGCTGGGGGACCGAGGGTCGATCGACCTGGAGCAGACGGTCATCCTGGAACTGACCCCCGCCTTGACCGATGAGCTGGAGTCGTCCCAGAACCTGCCGCAGCAGGAGGTCCATGAAACGGAACCAAGCGGTGGCCAGGAAAAACCCTTAGAAGAGAGTGAGACCAGTAAGCTGCTCACAGATGATGCGTCGTCGGTCCCGCCTGCTGACTCCCAGAGACAAAGTCCAAGTGAAGACAAACCTCAGTCACCTGGAAGTGAACCAGCACCTCAAAGTGAATCCGAACCAAACCCGGAGGAAAAGATTGATTCTGAAGTACAGGAGAACAACGACCCGGAACCTGGCTTGGAGAAGGAAGTCCAAAGGAATCCTGAACCGGAAGAGGAGAAGGAGGATCCGAAGACAAACGAAGAAACTATCTCAAAAGCAAAAAGTTCCCCCAAAGAGAAAGTCCAACCAAAGTCTGACCCGGTGTCAACGGAGATGTCCCTGAACGTGATGTCCGCCCAAGAACTGGTCAAAGTCCGGAAGAGAAAGCCAAACCGAGCCTACTTCTACCAGGAGTACATCCAGGAGTTGGTGGGCTCCATGAGGAAGAAGGACTTTCAGATATCGCCCAAACCGGCCAAGCGTCCCAAACAGTCCCGCCTCGTCGTGAAGTTCGGGCCCCCTAGTGGCGCAAAGAAGAACAAAAAAAAGGAACCGGCGAAGGGAAAAACGAAAACCCTCGCCAAGGCGAAGGTTCCTCCGATGAAGAAAACCGACGGGGAGAAGAAAACGTCGCCGGCGACTTCCCCGGGAAAGAAGAAGTCTCCGGGTACTCTGGTGAGAAAGGAGGAGAAGCTGAAAGAGGAGAAGAAGAAGAAGGTGAAGAAGCAGGACGGCGTGTCGGGGGACACTCTGAGCAAGTCCAAGGCGACCTTGAAAAAGAGGATGCTCTCCAAAGTGGTGCAGAAGGATCCGACCGCGGCGAAGGTGAAGAAGAAAAAAGCCAACAACCCGAGTTCGGAACCGATCGGACCTCACGTGACCCAGGAGTCGCTTCTGTTGCTGAAGGGTCACATGCAGCCTCAGCTCAAGATCAACAAGCTGGACCCGCTGAAGACTTCCGGGTCACAGGTGAGCGACAACGAGACCAGGATCCCGCCGGCAGAACCCGTGGAGGGTCAGAAGAAGGGACGCGTGTCCAAGAAGACCCAGAAGGCCTTGTCTTTACTGTCTGCCATGCAGAGGTCGAAGCAGTCCAGGGAGTCTCTGCTGGGGAAACCCAAACCCCCTCGGAAGCGCAAGTCCTCGTCCAGGGTGGAGGAGGAGGGCGTGATCACGTCCAAGCACGCCTTGGAGTGTCACGACTGCGGCGAGAACTTCGGCGACCTCTCCTCGCTGCAGCAGCACAAGACCACGGCGCACGTGGTGGTGAGTCCCGGGTTGACCTACACCAACGGGAACGTCTTCGAGGGCGTCTGTCACCTCGCTCCGCCGAAGAAGCAGAAGAAGAAGGCGGCTCAGGTGACGAGCCCCTCGGCCGGCTGGGACACCGAGCCCGAGGCGACCGACGACCAGAGGCTCTCGTTCCCGGACCTCATCCCGTCCCCGTCCCTGCAGATCCCGCCTTTCGACGCCGGCGGCGCCGACCAGACGGAGTCGCTTCTGGCGCCGATCTCCGACAACGAGTTGGACGGTAGAAGCCCGACACGCTCGTCCAGCCCGGCGGCGGATCGGCAGGAAGACGAAGTGAAAGAGGACGTGGATCTTCAGGACGTGGACCTGATCACGGTCGGGGGTCAGAGGGAGACCAGCCAGGCGCGTGGAAGCAGCCGGACCTCGCAGACCACCCCTCGTCCGCAGGTGAAGGACGAGGAGGTGGAGGTGTCGGTCCAGACGAGACGACCCGGAGACGCGGCGCCGTCCAGCGAGTCCGACAGCGACTGCCGCGTGGTCGGCGACAAACGAGCGGACGAGGCGACGCCTGAGACTGAACCTGGAAAAGCGTCCTCGCCTGCCGTGGAACTGGAGACGGAGGAGAAGACGGAGGAGACGCGTCTTCACGAGGACGAGCTGAGGTCGAACGAGTCTCCCGGAGTCATCCTGGAGAAGATCGTACCTGCTGAACGCCGAGTGGACGGAGAGCAACATCCCATGATGCCCCGGAGGAAGAAGAAGAGACGGGTGAGGACAGTTGCAGCCGAACACCACGCAGTGATTATATCAATGATCTGAGGATTACAATTTGACATTTTTTCCTCTTGACTCGAGGCAACTCGATAGCCTGCTATTACCCTCTGTGGACACTAGATGCTGCTGTTCAGCGCTTTAAAATGAGTTTGACCCTCTAAACCAACACAAACATAAAAGTCTGTTAATATTTTTATTGTGGAATGAAAGTATAGCTCCAGAATATTGTTTTTATTTTTTTAAATGTACGTTTTTTTTTAAATTAAATTATTTAAAAATATATATTATTCAACCTTTAAATATACAAATTATTGAATAGAAATAAATTAAATTATAAAATGTATTAATAAATTAAAGCTAATAAATTAAATTCATTAAATATTTCAATATATAAACTATCATATTCCACAAGTTATAATATGAAGAACGTAAAGTAAATACATTTTTTAAAAAAGATTAAAAAAACAACTTTTTAATTAGAAATTCCAATTTAAAATAATTTAATAAATATTTTAATGATATACTTTTAATTTGTCTTCTACCCTTTAACAAGTCAAGACGAATTATGTCAATCAGTGGAAACTTATTTCACTGCATTTTAACTTGTTTTAAAAATTGTCCTTAATTTTATATAACATTTGATTTATAGGTTAATTTAACTGGAACATGAGAAAACATTAAATTCTTATATTTAAAAAATGTCGATAATAAAAACCTTCAGTTCAAATGTTTTACTTCTTATTACAGTTAAAAAAGTGTGTTCCTCATTGTGTGTAATTCAAAAAATCAGTGTCTTTGTAGTAGCCACATCACAGGTGATGGGTCGTCATGTACAAGAAACGATACAAAATGAAATGAAAACGTAAAGATAAATATTTAAGAAACATCGAATGGTTTTTCTTCTCAGATCTTCCCACTGTCGCGCAGACGCGACATCAAGCAGGAGGAGGCGCCGGAGGTTCCGTCGCGATGCGAGAGCAGAGACGGTCGAGACATCAGCGCCGTCCTGGTGAAGGAGGAGACGACGCTGGAGACGATGCTGGAGACGACGCTGGAGCCCGAGGAGGCTCCTGTCGCAGCCGAGTCTGGACACATGCGCTGGAACGTGGAGCCGCTCGGCCCCGAACAGACCCGTGAGTTCACCATAAAGTACTGAGTAATAAAACATACATCCAAGAAGTATATGTCACTGAATATTGATTAACTTTACCTTTTCAAATGTTGACACTTTACATTTTTAAGCATTGCATTTTATTTTTGAGTAATTTATTGTATTTAATGAAAGAAAAATGTAGTTTTTATTGAATTTTTGGATTAAATTTTTTTTTAAAGGAATGCATTTTGCTTTTAACATTTTCTTTTATAATAAATTGAATTTAAAAAATGTAATCTTTTCAAAATTAATGTTTTTTACATCCTCCTTTTACTTAATTTTTAATTTGAATTAAAGTTTGAAAATGTGTTTGAAAATGTTTGTTTTTGTCGGTTTAAAAAAACAAAAACAAACATTTTGAAATAGAAATTGTTGAACGTATTAAAAATTAAACGTATGTAAAAATATGCATAATTTTTTTTAACAATTTGATACATTTTGTAAAAACTTGAATTAAAGTCTGAAAATCTGTTGGTTTTTGTTAGAATTTTTAAAATTAATTAATTAAATTAAGTTTAATTAATAATAATAAAAAAGGAACTAGTAAATAGAAATTGTTGATTAAAATCTTACCTTTAAATACAATTATTTCGTATTTTAATGCTTAATAAAATCAAAAACATTTTAATAAAATAATTAACTCCAGGTTCAACATAGAAATTGTGTGGTTCTTTGAGGAGAATGTGTGTCATCGTGCGGACGATCGTTGTGTGTTTGCTCCAGCGATGGAGGCGGACGAGTCCAACGACGACTGCAGTGTGGCTGCAGAGTCCGGAGCCAACCAGTGCATCTTCTACCCGGTGAAGCAGGAGGAGCGAGAGATGCTGCTGGGCTCGGTGGAGGACGAGGGTTCGGCCGCCGAAGAGCCGTCGACCCACGAGAGAGACGCTGAGCCTGCAGAGAGTCCTTCAGGTGAGTCAAGTGTTTTTTTTTTATTGTGTTATTTGAAGAATCAGTGAAACAAAACGATGGACTGAAGGTTAAAAAACGTTTGTGCTCGTAGACGCACCGGAGCAGCAGGACCTGCGGAGTTTCCTCCTGGAAAGTTCTGACGCCGAAGACGAGGACGACCGTGAGTCGGAACATCAGGTGGACTCTGAGGAGAGGATCCTGGGCTCGTACCTCAAGAACCTCGAGAACTCGGAGACGTGAGACACTTTCAACCTCAACGTTTAAAGTTCGTTTGATTCGGTTTTAAAAGTTCGTTTGGTTCGGTTCGATCCCTCAGTTCGTCGCGGTCGGATCGAAGCGCCTTGAAGGATCCCGTCGACTACTTCTCTGAGTATTTTGGGATGGATCTGTGGGAGGAGATCGCCAACTGCACAAACGCAAACTCGCCTCAGACCGACGTGGTCACAGACCGAGAGGTCGCTCGCTTCGTCGGGATCCACGTCGCCATGGGAACGTTGAAGGTTCGTCACAGTGTTTATATCGTAAATATATTATATATAATATATTTTAAATTTTAAACTGTGAAACTTTACATTATTTTATTGAAATCTTGTTTATTTTTAAAACATTTAATTCTTTCATTGAATAATTTATTTCAAAAATGTGTTTATTTAAAGGTTGCATTTAATTTTTTTAATTGAATAACAAAAGTCTAATATGTTTTATATAAATATTTATATATAATTTGTTTTAAACATAAAGGTAGTAAGTTAAGATCAGGTGTTTCCAAAGTCAGACGTAGATCAGATTAATCAAGAATAATCAGCCTTTGATTGCGATTAATCATGATTAATAAGCCTTGATTTGCGATTAATCATCCTTTAATGGTAATTAATAACGATTGATTAGCCTTTGATAGTGTTTAATCACGATTAATAAGCCTTGATTTGCGATTAATCATCCTTTAATGGTAATTAATAACGATTGATTAGCCTTTGATAGTGTTTAATCACGATTAATAAGCCTTGATTTGCGATTAATCATCCTTTAATGGTGATTAATAACGATTGATTAGCCTTTGATAGTGTTTAATCACGATTAATAAGCCTTGATTTGCGATTAATCATCCTTAAATGGTAATTAATAACGATTGATTAGCCTTTGATAGTGTTTAATCACGATTAATAAGCCTTGATTTGCGATTAATCATCCTTAAATGGTAATTAATAACGATTGATTAGCCTTTGATAGTGTTTAATCACGATTAATAAGCCTTGATTTGCGATTAATCATCCTTTAATGGTGATTAATAACGATTGATTAGCCTTTGATAGTGTTTAATCACGATTAATCACAGTCTTTGATAGCAATGAACTCGATATATTTAGATTTATCAACAGAGTATATTGTTTTGTAGTTTGATATTCTAGTTAAAAATTAAAAAAAGCTTTTCTAAATTCAATATATTTTTAATTTATTCATAACAAAAGTATTCAAATCAAGAATGTTATAATAGTGCTAACATTCATTGATTAGAGTTTGATACTTTAATAGTACAAAAATAACTTGTAAACTCAATCTTCATAAACGTTTATTTGTATCCCTTAAAAATGTAATATTAAAATGTTAATAAAAGTGCCGCCATTTTTTATCTTGAATTTAAAAGGATACAAATTAAAAAAAACATCTAATTTAGAAAATGTATTTTTCATTTGTTGTTATTAGAACTTTTAAACGTTATGTGTAAAAAAAACAACAATTTAAACGATTCAACCATTAAATGTATAAATGATTACATTCAATTATTTAATAATACGAGTTCAAGCTTTCAATATAGAAATGATTGAATTCAATTATTCAAATAACTAATTAAAGGCTTAAAAAAACCCTAAAGAAATTGTCAATAAAGTTTCAACATTTATTAAATGACTTCAATTATATACTTTAATTTCTCCTGCAACAAGAAGTGACTCTGGATCATCTTCCTGCTCTAGTTCCCGAGTCCTCGTCTCTACTGGGACGACTTGACGAAGATTCCTTTGATCTCCGACGCCATGTCGTGGCGGCGCTTCCTGCAGATGTCGCGGACGCTGACGCTGGCGTCGCCCGACCAACGCGGTCCGAAAAAACCGATCACGTGTCCCGACGCCTCCGAGACGGCGGCGGGATCGGATCCGCTCCGGAAGGTCCGTCCCATCCTGGGTCGCTTCCACCGGGCGTGTCCGTCGCCGGCGCCGAAGGGCGACTACGCCGTGGACCGACATCCGCTCCCTCTGAGCGCCACCAGCTCGCGCCTGTCGCTCCAGTGCACCACGCTGGTGGAGTTCGGCGGGTCGCTGTCCCGGGTCAGCCTGGCGCCGGACCCGTCGGAGGACGAGGCGTCCGTGGAGAAGATGTCGCCGAAGGGCAGCATGTTGTTCCTGTGCCGGCGCGAGCTCTCCACGCCCGCCACGCTGGAGCGCCTGATCGCCGCCGGCGTGTACGGCGCCGGCCGGGTGGAGGGCGAGCGCGGCCAGGTGGGCGACGAGTTCGTGAGCTCGGACGGGAAGCTGTCGCTGCGGCGCTCGCAGTGCGGCTTCATCCTCTCCACCGCCGGCGTCGGGCGCCGCAAGATCGCGTCGCTGACCAGGAGCTTCGAGGCGGCGCAGGCGTCGGCGCGCCTCAACCACGACCTGCGGGATCTTTACCGCATCCCTCACGCGGCGCCCAAGCGCTGGCCCCTCGCCGTCCTCTGGTACCTGACGGACGCCGCGCTGGTCAACTCCTGGCTGGCGTACCGCCGGGAGCACGCCCCGGTGACCCTCATGGCCTTCAGACTGGACGTGTCCAAGGCTCTGATCTTCTCCAGCGGGTCCGACACTCAGGACTCGGTCCCGCCTCAGCCGCCGCCGCCCGCCCAGGAGGAGGAGGAGGCCGGCCCCGCCCCCGAGACCCCCAACCCCACCGTGGTCCAGGAGTGCTCGCTCCCGGACGAGGCCTCGCGCTACGACGGCGCCGGTCACTGGCCGGAGCAGCTGGACGAGGGCGAGGGCGGACGCTGCCGCTTCAGAGACTGTCAGAGGACGTCCAGGGTGCTCTGCCTCAAGTGCTGCGTCTTCCTCTGCATCTCCAGGAACCACAACTGCTTCTTGAACTTCCACAGCCAGAAGGAGTGAATGTTTTAGGTTGACCTCCCATGATGCATTGTGTCGGCGGGAGGTTTTTCTATGTATGGAGATAATAATTTATGGATTTATTCAGTCGCGCTCACTGTCGAAGAGATTTTATGAAGTTTTCTACTGACCTTATTTGACATTCTTTTTGTTTCTGAAACATGAATAAATCATTTTTCTAACATTTGAATTTATTTTTTATTGAAGGGAAATAAAACTATAGGTCATGGGTTTAAAAACAGTTTACTTGAGAATTTTACCTAAGAAAGATTAATTTAAAACACAATTAATAGTAAAAAAACAGCAAACTTTTATTAAATGACGCTACTATTGTCTTGGGAAAAAATATTTTTGTTTTTTAGTTACAGAAAAAAACAACCTAAGTGTTGGTCACGTGACTGCAAATAACTATTTAAAATAGTTTTTAAAAGTACGTCAAATCCAGCTTTAAAAACAAATCTATTTCCCATGATGCATTCTGTTTGCGAAAATGTTTCTATTTATGGAAATAACTTGCGCGTTTTATTTACTTACCTTATGTGACTTGTTTTCTTTTTGTTTCTGACAGATGTTCATGAATAAATCATTTTTTTAACGTTTGAATTTATTTTTTTATTGAAGGGAAGTAAAACTATAGGTCATGGGTTTAAAACCAGTTTCCTTTAGAATTTTTTACGTAAGAAAGATTAATTTTAAACACAATTAATTGTCTTGGAAAAAAATAGTTTTTTTAGCTACAGAAAAAAACAATCTAAGTTTTGGTCACGTGACTGCAAATAACTATTTAAAATAGTTTTTAAAAGTTTTCGTTACATACGTCAAATCCAGCTTTTAAAAAAATCTATTTCCCATGATGCATTCTGTTTGAAAAAAAAAGTTTCTATTTATGGAAATAACTTGCGCATTTTATTTATTAACGTTCTTTACTGACCTTATGTTATTTTCTTTTTGTTTGAGAGGAATTCGTGAATAAATCATTTTTATAACATTTGAATTTATTTATTTTTTATTGAAGGGAAGTAAAACTATAGGTCATGAGATTAAAACCAGTTTCCTTTAGAATTTTTACGTAAGAAAGATTCATTTTAAACACAATTGATACTAAAAAATGTGTAAAATAGTTTTTGAAAGTTTCGTTACATACGTCAAAATTACAGTTTAAGTTACGTTTCAGAAATGTAACATAAAGATTAATTTGAATCACAACTGATAGTAAAAACGACACATTGTTTTAAGAAAACTTTAAAAAAAAAAAATGATACAATCTTTTTTGGAAACAATTTTAATGAATCTACGTTTATTTAGAAGTTTCTGAAATCAACTTGATTTCTGTCCGTGTTTATGATAGACTCGTTTTTTTATTGACCTTATTTCACAATTTTTCAGTTTCTGAAATTAAAATTAATTCATAATTCATGTTCTTACAGCAAAATACATATATATAAAATACAACAATACTATGTTTATGTACGTAACGACAACTGTAAACATAGTTCGATCACGCTCAAACCTTTGCCAAATAAAGTTTTTTTTTTTTAAATTAAAGTTATACTTTATTAAATATAGTTATAATTATATAAATCATTAAACTTTATTTATTTAAACAAACATTTATTAAATCAGTAAAAAAAAAACGCTTCCTCGGCGGCCATCTTGTTCCAACGGTTGTCACAGCGCGTACCAGGAAGTGTTCGGTCTGTTACTTCTATGGGGTCAAGTCTTGCAGCCAAACTACGATAAAGAACCGCCAGAGGTACCAGAGGTACATCTCCACTTACTACTCGCACAAATGGATCTTTGCGCCCAAATGTTGGGCTTTTATTGAGACAATAGTTTCACGATTATACGTTACGATTCCGACCCTTAGCATACGAAGCTACTGGAGGTAGCATTTTTGAATGGCAATGTTGTTAGCGCTAGCATGCTAAGCTAACGTGGAGCAGCCGCTGTTTTTTATGTTTCGCTCAGAATTCTCAGCGATGGTATATATGTTCGTGTTTTAAATCGCGGTTGTTTAATGTTAAAAATATAACGAGCACATTAGGCTCGTCGATACTCAATCGTAAGCAGTTGTGTGTTTGCTAACCAAACTAGCGCTATTTTGGGCTAACTTGTTAGCCTAGCTAACGGCCGCATACATGGCAGCAAAGTTAACTTGTGCACAACTTGTGGAAGAAATGGCTTCAAACGTCTGTTTTAAACGTAAATAAATGCAAGCTCCGAGGCTTGTTTATCTGCGTTTTACTTCTAACCATCCGTGGGCGCGTTGGAACACAACTGTAACGTAAACATCAGATTATTTGAAGTACTTTATTCGGATAATATCGACTTCATCTAAAGTCATGTTCAACCTTTAGTGCAAATTATTACTTTTCCTGTATTGATCCCTATACGGATTAAATATCGAAATACGTGTATATGACTTCTTGTATATAATGATTTCACTTCTCAAAGTTTAAATCTAACTACAGTTTGCATTTATAAGCTTCATTTGTTTCTCTTCTTAAAACCAGGATTTGCTGTCTTGTCTCCTGCAAGCGAGAGAGTTGAACGATGGAGTCCGGAATACTGAACATAGAAGAGATTGTTATGGGGCAGGCTGAGCCACCTCCAGTACCTGACCCTCCAAAACCTGCCCAAACCTACAAACCCATCAATCTGAATGGACCCACTCCTACCGTCCAGCCATGTAAGTTGAATAAAAAAACTTTTCTTTTAGTGTTTTATGAGTGAGAAAATGATGCTGTTGTTACATTTTATTGCTTGAAAAGGAATACGTTGGTGCAGCTTTATTCTAAGCTTCATGTTTGTTTTCAGATCAGCACGACAACCTGCAGTGTTTCCAGTGCTTTATCACCTTCTGCAGCGCCAAAGCCAAAGAGCGACACATGAAAAAGAGCCACCGGGAAGAGTACAAGCAACAGCTTCAGCAGGTGAGCTCACAGAAAGCAATAGTCAACTCTTCATGAAAACTCTGACCACCTGGTACTACTTTATTCCTAACGTACCTGTTTGATTGTTGCCAGGGAAACACGTTGTTCACGTGTTACGTGTGCGACCGTGCGTTCCTCTCCTCCGAGGAGCTGACGCAGCACCAGCCCACCCACAGTAAGGATGACAAGCCCTTCAAATGCATCCACTGCAAGGAGAGCTTCAAAACCTTCTCGGAAGTAAGTCCGCCAGATGAGATGTTGTGAACAAAAACGTTTTTTTTAAGTGTTTTAAAAAAAACTGAGATTCATTCATTTATTTTGCACACAATGCTGCATATTCAGACACAATGTAAAATGCCCTCATGAACGTAAACGCTGCATATTTTTATTCACTCCGCTATAAACGGGTTATTAATCCGAGCAGCAAATAAACCTCAACACAACTACGACACAGATTTACTGTGGCTGCTACAATACTGTTTTTAGAATTCTATTTAGGTAAATAAGTAAGTCATTTATATTTATAGAGCTCTTTACTAGGCCAGGGTCACAAAGCGCTTAAACAATCCAAAAAATACTAGAAAAATATATATACTAAAAAGATCAAGATAATTTAGCTGTGAATAAAGTGATAATGGCTGTGATTTGGTGGCTGGGCGGCAAAGCATTATGCAAGCTTTTCCGGGCACCCTTACTGAAAGGGTTGTTGTTGAGAAGTTGCTTCATATGCCATGTTGAGTTTGCAAGTTAAAATAAACGTTGTTAATTACAACTTTGCCATTTAGTTGTCGTGGTGATGAATAATTACATTGTTACTAAAGTGAAGTAGGTTTGTATAAACTGGGCAAGAATGTGTGAAATGTAACTGCCAGTTTGGGAAGTTATATAAAGAGCATTAGACCTCAACAGGTTTTTGAATTGTGAAAAATTCAACGGTTTTCAGAACGTAACGTGAGGGGAGGCCCTATAATTTGTGACCTTAGTTAAGCGGTGAGATGCTTCAACTAAACTCTGCTTTTTCTTCTAGCTCACGGCGCACCGAAGACAGATCTGTCCCGAGAGGCAGTTTGTGTGTAAAGATTGCAACGAAGTGTTCAGGAGCGCAGGGCTGCTGCGCACCCACCGCCTCACCCAGCACCCCCGTGCCGACACAGAGCCGGGGGAGGCCGACCCCGCCAGCATCAAGCATTGTAAGAAATGCAGCCAGGTCTTTGAGACGGAAGTGGAGCTGACCGCCCACCAGGAGAAGTACTCGGGAGATCAGCACTGCAACGGCAACGCCGGTGTCAGGAAGCGGGGCCGGCCCGCCAAGACCGAGGAGCCGGTGGCCGCGGACAAGAAGGGGAAGAGGAAAAAGAAGGACGAGGAGGATTCATCGGAGGAGGCGACCGAGAACACGACAGAGCCCGAGGTGGCGACACCGGCGCCGGTGGTGGTGGTCGCCGTGGAGGACAAAGGGCCAGTCGAGCCGCCAAAGAGAGGCCGTCCTCGTAAAGTAGCGGTGAAGTCCGAAGAGGAAGATGTGAAGGCGAGTCCGGCGGAGGACGTAGAAGAACCGGCAAAGAAGCCGAAGGTGGAGCCGGCCCGGCAGATCCCCTGCACCGAGTGCGACCTCTCGTTCGGCAGCCTGCCCCTGCTGCGCGCCCACAAGAAGGAGAAGCACTCTCCCCGGAAAGCCCACCCGTGCGAGGAGTGCGAGGAGAGCTTCGCCCGTCCCGAGCAGCTGGACGCGCACATGTCCAGGAACCACGCCGTCGGCCGCCTCGCCTGTCCGACCTGCGGGAAGAGCTTCGGCCGCGAACGCACCTTGAAGGCTCACCTGAAGAGTCACGCGGAGGAGAAGCCAGAAGAGCCGAGCTCGAAGAGATAATTGACGCATGTGGACCTGTGTGGATTTTTAAGGTTTTTAAATCATGTTTTTAAATCATGTTTTTTCATTTTAACATACGAAGACTTCCTCAGATTCCTCCCCCCGTTCAGTTAATGATGGATCACGAGTGGATTTTAGACTTTTTGGACTCAAAGATCGGAACGACGACATAAATATTGAGGGGAAAAAATGTGATTAATCAGTTACTTAAGAATTTGTTACAAAGTTTGTACAAAAAAAAAACTCTTTTGATTTTTAAGGTTTGTGTTGGAAGCAACAGCGTGTGGTGTGATTAACGATGTGTCATCAGTTGTTTAACTCGGATTGTGGTTCAAAAGTTTCATGTTTTTTTTGTTCCTCCCCCCAGAAGATCATTTGTATTTTAAAGCTAGTAGACGACTAGTCCAGATGTTTGAATGTGAAAAGGAAATGTCATGTACAGCGTCAGGTTTGTTTTATATATTTTTTTAACATGTTTTGTTTATTCTAAATTAACTTGGTTTAGTGAGTCAATAACACAACATTCAGTTTGAACATTAGTTTGAGTGATTTTTTTTTATTTTATGTTCTCCTTTGGCCATTTTTGTTCATTCTGACTTGCTCGTCTTAGACATTTCTTGAGCGCACAAAAACGTGACTTTTCGGAGTCGCGGGCGGAGCTGTGTATATCTAGTGTGTAATCCACTGGTAGTCTTTCTTCATTGCTTTGTGTCGAGATGTTGAAAAACTAATAAAACATGATGCCAGAGTAAACTCCTCCAGACGTTCGTTCTTCCACTCGGATTCATGCTCAGTGTCGTCTTTGGATGTTTAATGTTCAAAGCCACATATGATCAAGAAAGAATTGTGTATCAAGTTAGATTTGACTCCGAGGATGACATGCACATCCACCCCGGACCGCTAGGGGCGCCGCAGGAAAATCGAAGCGATCCCTTCTATTGTTACGTTGAAACTGTTTTCCGGTTTATGTATTGTTTAATTTTCGCAGCTCGTTTCCACTCGATGGGAATTCCCCTCCCGTCCAGATCCTTCCATCGTCCCGATCTTGTAACGGAGGCGAAGGTTCCGCCATCAGAGGTCGTGTTCACTTCCGCCTTGACTTCCGGTAAAAAGATGTGCGGAAGACTGATAACCGCGCGAAAGGTAAGACCGACTTTTTGACCCTTTTTTTTTTAAAACCACAGAATAATAAACCTTCGATTGTTTTCACTGAACATCCCAACAGTAGCCATCATGTCCATCGAATACACCATCGACCTGCAGCTGACGGAGCTAGGTTTCCCAGACATTCTTCTGCCGGACAAGTCATGTGACAACAACCCGGAGCAACAACGTGGAGACGCGAACGTTCCCGCTGGCGGAGGAACTTCACAGGTTCCTACAGGTCACCCGGAGAACCAGGAGGGTCCACCGGGACCGTCAGAGGAGAGCGATGCAGGAGCAGGACCCGAGAGTGACTCGGAGAGCAGCGACGCCTCAGACGCTCAAGATCCATCCGGTAATATTGACGTTTATCGCAGTATAAACACGTACTTATGTACATAATAAAAATGCATCTTAATCCCATGACAGCAAAGCCCTTCCTGTAGGTAACAAATAAAAAATACTTATTCTTTAATGAACTAAACTACATTTAAATACTAAATTATATATTTAACGTATTTGTCGAATCTTAAGACACTTTTATTCATGCAGGCTTTTCCTTGATTCTCTGAGACTGTCTGTGTTTGTCTCCGTGTTATCTTGATCATATGCAAGTAATTTTTATTTATATAGCGCTTTTCCAGACCAGGGTCACAAAGCGCTTAAACAATATTCAATAAAGTATATACTTTAAAGATCAAGATAAAACTGATAACACAACAGGAGTTCCAGAAAATCAAGGAAATGCCTGAACAAATAAAAACGTCTTAAGATATTTCTTAAGACAAGATGTGTAAAACATATGTACATATGTACATACTGTATGTCAATTCAAGTCTATAGTTATTGTAGAACGTGTTTGTTAAAGAAACATTTTGTAAACATGTCAACTTTACAGAATGCAGTCTTTTAAACTAATAATAATAGTTTTAAACGGTTTTAAAAACGTGTCAGAAGTATTTGTGTGTTAATACACATGTACAAAAACTGTACTTTCTATCTATAACTTGAGTCAGTCACGTTCTCTCTGGTCTACAAAACTCCTCTTGGACTCTAAATGATCACCAACTGATCTGTGTCTGGACTGGGTCGGTTTTTTTAACTTTATGGACTCATTCTTTATTCCGTAAAGACCGAAAAGGTAATTCATGGTAAATTGGCTCATTTTAAACTAAACTAAACTTCTGTAGTTCAAATACTAATCTATTTAGGTAGAACTTTATTGATCCCTCAGGAGGTCTTCTTCGGGAAATTGTTTTTTTTCCATATTATCCACAGCAAATACAGCAATTTTTCATTAAAAAATAATCAAAATCAAATAAGAACAAGAACAAAGAGAAATAAAGAGAAAGAACAAGATGATACAATCTAAGTCTAAAGATAAAGAACATTTAAACTAAATTTAAATACTAAATTATAGCTCAACATAGTAGATCATTTACCGTATTTGTCTAATCTTAAGACACTTGTATTCATTCAGGCTTTTCCTTGATTCTCCTGTGTTTGTCTTGATCTTTTAAGCAAGTAGTTAATTGAGTATGTTTTGATTGTTTAAACGCTTTGTCTTGAAAAGTGCTCGACAAATATGAATTACTTAATACTATAAGGCGCACTTTCTTGGCAACTCGACAAAACTTGAATTAAATAAAATAGTTGTATCTTTTAACGCTCTTTCCTAAAACCTTCTGAGTCCTCGTTATCAAAGTCTCAAAGCTTTATTGACACCACACTCTGAGTCCCACATCACGTGACCAAAAACTCAAGCGCCTCATTGGTCGACAGCGACTTCTTTCAGGCAGGAATATATTTAGTAAGAAACTCACTCAAAGGATAAAAAAATAATTGATTCTTTTTTTTATAGACATTTATGATTTGATATGCTTGTAACCGTGTTAAAGCAACAATGAAATCCTGCATGATTCCGGGAATGACTGAGGACGAGAGGATACAGTGTACTAGCCTTTAAAGCTGGTCTTTGGACATTTTACTGAAACTACTGTGTTTGTCTTGGTCTTATCTTGACCTTTAAAGTATATATTTTATTGAATATTGTTTTGATTGTTTAAGCGCTTTGTGACCCTGGTCTGGAAAAGCGCTATACAAATATAAATTACTTACTTACTGACATATTGATCTGTTTATTTTTAACGTCTGTCCTCCAGAGTCCAGCTGCCAGGTCTGCGGCCTCCAGCTACCGTCCAAGTCCAAGCTCCTGGACCACATCAACGCGCAGCACTCCACGCTGCGCTGCAGCAAGTGCGGGAGGAGGTTCAGCGACGCCCACAGCTACCACCTCCACCTGAACACGCACACCAAGCCCACCAAGTTCTTCTGCCGCATCTGCCAGGTGAGCTTCAAGTCCCTGAAGGACCTGCGGCAGCACCTGGCGGCCACGCACCTGGAGAACGAGTTCTTCGAGTGCGACAACTGCAAGCACGTGTTCACGTCGCTGCAGGCCTGCCAGCGGCACGTGGAGCTGCGCTCCTGCGTGGTGGACCTCCGCTGCCGGGTCTGCGGCCAGTGCTTCACCAGCAGGGGCACGTACCAGCGCCACCGCAGGACCACCTGCATCTTCACGCACCAGTGCAAGGTGTGTCCCAAGAAGTTCAGCAGGAAGAACAGCCTCCTGCGCCACAGCTTCTCCCACCTGGGGGCGCTGCCGTACACCTGCATGCTGTGCCACACGCGCTTCAAGAAGGCCAACCTGTACCACGCGCACAAGTGCAAGACCCAGCTGGTCAACTGCCGGGTCTGCCTGCGAGAGTTCGACAACGCCCTGGACTTCCAGCAGCACATCCGGGACACGGGCTGCTGGGGGAACCAGGAGCCCAAGGAGAACGTGATCCGCTGCCTGGAGTGCGGGCAGAGGTTCGAGTCGACGGACGAGCTGAAGAAACACTCCAGCGCTCACCAGAAGGTGCTCAAGTGCGCCGAGTGCGGGAAGGGGTTCCGGTCGGCGCTGCTGCTCATGTCCCACATGGGGGGTCACGCCGGGGTGTCGCCCTGCCTGTGCCAGACCTGCGGACTGGGGTTCCCCCACCTGCAGAACTACGACAGCCACTTGAAGACGTGTGGGAAAGAACCCAAAATATTAGTAAGTCTTAACTTTTCATACATTTACACGACTTTTTGTCGTCGCTGTTTATATTTGAAAGAAACAAGTATGTGGTAAATGTTAAGTTTCCTGTTACTACGCTTGTGTACTTCATATAGTCTCAGGTACAGGAACATGGAGGTCAAATAGAGATTAAAGTAGAAAGAAAATAAAACAGAGGAAGAAAAGGAAACGATCTCGTTGTAAAATCAGTGTATTTATTTATTTTCTATTTAAAATTGTGTCACAAAGCTATTAATAGATTATTGTACAAGAAGAATTAGCTTAAATCTCGGTAAGTATTTTTGTTTAGATACTTATACTTCATTATTCTCACAGTGAGACATTTCTAGCAATACAGAAATAAAATAGAAAATAAATAAAATGATAAAATACAATCTTGATTAAAAAAAAAATCCATCTTTATAATAATAATATATATAATATTAAATACAAAATACAATCTTAAAATATAAAACCCACAAATATAATTGTTATTAATAATAAAAGAACCAAACAAAATCTTGACAAAACACCAAAAATAGGTTTAAAATAAAATATAACATGGAGAAATACAACACAGTTTATAAAAAAAAAATCAAATCAATCTTTTATAAAAATATTAAAAAAACAAAAATGCAATATTGGTGAAATGCAAAATAAACAAATACATATTCATAAAAATAATAATAATAATAATAATTATTAAAACCCTTTTTGTAATTTGTTTTTATTCCTGCTAATATTTGTTTTGTTTTGGCCGCAGAGCAAACCCAAGAAGCCATTAGTCTCCAGCAGGTCCAAACCCGGTAAGGTGTCCGTGGATCCGGGTCGTTCGATGGACGCAGAGAGGAAGACGGACTCGACCGAGGGCTGGAAGTTGACTCTGGACAAGGATCCTCCTCCCGGCGCGAGTCTCGTCCTGATTCTCCCCAGCAGTGCCACCGTGTCGGAGGAGCCCGGAGACGCTCCGACCCACGACCGGCGTTCATCCAAGGACCAGCAGACGCCACGAGCTTCTCCGAACTCTTCAGGAAACGTCAGCAGCGACGTGTCCATGCCTTCAGTGAAAAGAGAACCAGAGGAAAGTGAGATCTCAGGATCTCCTGCTTCCTCGTTGCCGGCGTCGGACGTAAAGACGGAGCCGGTCGACGTGGAAATGAGTTGAACGCTTGAATAAATGTACCTTGAAAACCTCTGAACACTCGACATGTATTTTGTATGTATTTATTGTGCTCAACATTCTCACCGAATAAACTACCTTTTTAGTTTTGTGATGTTGTTTTGAACGAAAATGATACATTTGTCATGTTTTTGAATGTTTTTTGTTTCCTCTAAACTGTAAATAATTCTCTTGGATTTCTTAAAATGATGATGGGAATAAAAAATGTCTTTAAGTATAAACTCAGTGATAACTTGGCGCAAAGAGTTCTGGGTAAAGATGTCCATCGTGGGGTTTTGAGGCAAATTTATTTCATTGTTTTTTTAAAAATATAAAAGTATATTCTTTCCATACAAACAAACAACACTGAACCTCTTCAGTCAAATATTATCAAATAAATATATTATGCATTAACAGAATATGTCAGTAAATTATATGTACTTCATCATACTAATAAACTTCAAATAAAAACATAGTTTTCTTGTCATTGAAAGTATATAAAAGATATTGTTTGATTGAAACATTTATTTTACCACTGACTGTAAAATTGTTAACGTTTTTTTTCTTTCGAATCTTTTATTTATCGTATTGTTTTTCTTTACTTTTGGCTACTTCTGACGCATTTCTGTTTGCGACGTACATAGTATGTATGTCTTTAATTTGAAAACGATGCAGTAAAAGAATATGTGGCATTTTTGTTGTTTTTATTCTTTGAATAACATTTAAAATGTAACATGTTAATTGTTATGAAAAAATGTATATTTCCGGTCACGTGACGGAAAACCCGGATATGTAGCGTCAATGCCACAAATCTAAACAATATATTTTATTTAACACTGTTTACACGAATATAACATTTATGTTACTCCAGTTATTATTTAGCTATTTTTTTTAATCTAGATTTAAAGGAAAGCATCGGTTAAAACCAAACGTGAACAATTCCCTGCAACCGGATTGGTTGGAATCACAGAGCGTAAAATCTCCAGCCAATCAAATCGCACCGTTCGTACCGTTATTCTCGCCACGCCCCTCTTTTTTCCCCGCTGTGTGATTTTTTATTTTCCTCCTGGAATCGAACCCTCGACTCTGTGCGCCTGCATGGACTCAGACTCAGACAAGAGCAGCGACGTCGTAAGTGAGACTTCGTGCTCGTGATGTTGTCGAACGCGGGAAGTCGAGCGAGATTTGGGCTGAACACGTGTCTCCAGCAGAACACCTGGACGGACATGAATCTACTCCTCGGTGAACTCATCCTACCTGCGGGTGACCCTAAAGCTGCCCAAGGTGTGCTGGGCTGTGGACCGGGTTCAGGAGCTGGAGGGGTCACAGGACCACAGAAGAAGAACGACCCCGGAAGAGAAGGTTTGTTTATTAACACGACACACATTTTTTATTATTATTAGAATGAGATAAAACTTCTAAACAGGTAAAACACCTGAGTAGAGAAACTATTTTGACCCATTATGACCACCTGCCTTCTTCAATACCTTGTAATCCTATGTAAAAATATATATGTTAAAATACTCCCTGAGAAACTAAGCTAGGTCCTGCTAACACATCCGTTTGAGACTCGGATGACAGCTTCTGTCACGTGATTTAATCTGACCAATGAAAACTTAACTTCCTGGAATCCTTGAACAGGTGAAGAACCTTCAAGCTGGTCTGATGTTATAGTTGTTTTTAGCGGGTTTAAGAAAATATAGATACAATAAAATATCAGGATATTTTTCACGGTATTCAATAGAACTGTATTGATTTTAAAATCAAGCAAATTTAGGGCTTTTAAAATCAGATTGTATTTGTATTATAATTATTTTATGGTTATATTTCCATAAGTTACATTCAACACAAATATTTTCTACACTTTTTATTTACAATTAAATACTTAAAGTCACTGTGTCATTACATTTTTATGTTGCAACTAAAAGAACAAAGAAATCCTAAAGATCTCGGCGACGACTGAGGACGAGAGGATACAGTGACTCCATCAGCTTTTAAAGCTGATGTTTGGACATATTTTGGTTTGAAATCATATGAAAGCAGTTACGACTTCGTCAAGAGTCATGTGGTCTGTAAATACTACAACACCAGAGTCAAGTACTGGACAATACTACACATATATACTTGTTACTACACTATCACAATACTAGAGTCAAGTACTGGACAATACTACACATATATACTTGTTACTACACTATCAGAACACCAGAGTCAAGTACTGGACAATACTACACATATATACTTGTTACTACACTATCAGAACACCAGAGTCAAGTACTGGACAATACTACACATATATACTTGTTACTACACTATCACAACACCAGAGTCAAGTACTGGACAATACTACACATATATACTTGTTACTACACTATCACAACACCAGAGTCAAGTACTGGACAGTACTACATATATATACTTGTTACTACACTATCACAACACCAGAGTCAAGTACTCGACAGTACTACACATATATACTTGTTACTACACTATCACAACACCAGAGTCAAGTACTGGACAATACTACACATATATACTTGTTACTACAGTATCACAACACCAGAGTCAAGTACTGGACAGTACTACATATATATACTTGTTACTACACTATCACAACACCAGAGTCAAGTACTCGACAGTACTACACATATATACTTGTTACTACACTATCACAACACCAGAGTCAAGTACTGGACAATACTACACATATATACTTGTTACTACACTATCACAACACCAGAGTCAAGTACTGGACAGTACTACATATATATACTTGTTACTACACTATCACAACACCAGAGTCAAGTACTGGACAATACTACACATATATACTTGTTACTACACTATCACAACACCAGAGTCAAGTACTGGACAATACTACACATATATACTTGTTACTACACTATCACAACACCAGAGTCAAGTACTGGACAATACTACACATATATACTTGTTACTACACTATCACAACACCAGAGTCAAGTACTGGACAATACTACATATATACTTGTTACTACACTATCACAACACCAGATTCAAGTACTGGACAATACTACACATATATACTTGTTACTACACTATCACAACACCAGAGTCAAGTACTGGACAATACTACACATATATACACTATCACTATATATCTTGTTGTTGACCCTGTATATACGTATCAACACATTCTTGACAATATACACACATCCTCTTGTTGTCGTTCACTCATGACTGTTATTTTCTTCTCCATAGATCACGACTGCACCTGCCCCGGGTGTCCGTCCTCCATCTCCTCCTTTCAGATGTTAAAACCGCCGGCGCCGACATGCTCGCCCGGGGCGTCGTCGGGCAAAGGCGTCGGCCCCCCGGCGAAGGCGTGCGTCGCCAACGAGGCCGGCGGCACCTGCCAGTCCGGGACCCCGAGGGACGACCCGCGAGCACGAGTGTCGTCTCTGAACCCCATCGCCATGTTTCCGTGCCTGTGTTCCTACCGTCCCTGCGGACCCGGGTCGGTCCGGGCGGAGGACGGGTCCACGCCGGAGTTCTCCCACTTCCACCACCACCGCCCGGTGACCGCCTGCCCTCCGCTGGCGGCGCAGCCCCGCTTCCCCTTCCCGTGCTTCACGTGTCCGCGCGCCTTCCCGTCGCAGCGGCAGCCTGCGGCGGAGCAGGGCGCGGCGGCGGCGGCGCACCTGTGCATGCACTGCGCCGCCGCCTTCCCCAGACCCTCGCAGCTGCTGCAGCACCAGCAGACCCAGCACGCCGACAAACCCTCCGGCTTCCTCTGCGCCCACTGCGGCCGCACCTTCAACTCCCACAGCAACCTGCGCATCCACCTCAACGTGCACACGGGCGCCCGGCCCTACGCCTGCGGCGAGTGCGGCAAGAGCTTCAGCCAGTCGGGGGCGCTGAAGATCCACCGGCGCATCCACACGGGCGAGAGGCCGTACTCCTGCGACTTCTGCGGGAAGGGGTTCCCGCACCTGGCCGGGTTCCGGGCCCACCAGAGGACGCACACCGGGGAGAAACCGTACCGCTGCACCCACTGCGGGAAGTGCTTCACGCAGTCGGGCGCGCTGAAGATCCACACCCGCATCCACACGGGCGAGCGGCCGTTCGTCTGCGGCGTCTGCGACAAAGGTTTCTCCAACAGATCCGGGATCAGGTTTCACTACCGCACCGTCCACGGGCTGGTCCCGGAGCTCAGGGGCGGGGAGCGAGGGCGACCCCAGACTTTCCCCAAACCGCCTCCTCCGAGCACCGGGGCGGAGAAAGGGGTCGAGGCGGAGGTCGCGGGGGTCAGAGAGGAGCCGCTGCCGTACGCCTGCGAGGACTGTGGTCTCAGGTTCAAAGACGCTCCGTCCAGGAACAAACACCAGAATCGTGCTCACTACTCGTGAGAGGGATTTAAGACCTTCATGTTATAGACACGTATTTGTTGAACTGTCACAATATTAGCAGCCAAAACATTATGACCACCTGTTGAGAAAACATCATACGTTGATATATTGCGATATATATATTTTATTCTGTCATTTTTTTTACTGTAATAATTAAAACTAATGTTGTATATATATTTATAAGTATATATTTGTGATTCATTCATTATTTTTATTTACAGTTACTTATTTACCCTTTTATGTTTGAACTAAACTTCTGGCTGATGGATGACTGAGGACGAGAGGATACAGTGACTCCAGCAGCTTTTAAAGCTGATGTTTGGACATATTTTGGTTTAAAAACTTCATTAAGAGTCATGTGGTCTGTAAATACTACAACACGAGAGTCAAGTACTGGACAATACTACACATATATACTTGTTACTACACTATCACAACACCAGAGTCAAGTACTGGACAATACTACACATATATACTTGTTACTACAGTATCACAACACCAGAGTCAAGTACTCCACAATACTTCACATATATACTTGTTACTACACTATCACAACACCAGAGTCAAGTACTCCACAATACTTCACATATATACTTGTTACTACACTATCACAACACCAGAGTCAAGTACTGGACAATACTACACATATATACTTGTTACTACAGTATCACAACACCAGAGTCAAGTACTCCACAATACTTCACATATATACTTGTTACTACACTATCACAACACCAGAGTCAAGTACTCCACAATTCTTCACATATATACTTGTTACTACACTATCACAACACCAGAGTCAAGTACTGGACAATACTACACATATTTACTTGTAACTACACTATCACAACACCAGAGTCAAGTACTGGACAATACTACACATATATACTTGTTACTACACTATCACAACACCAGAGTCAAGTACTGGACAATTCTACACATACTTACTTGTAACTACACTATCAAAAACTACTTGAATTGTCTGTTTATATCTTATTCTTTTGTAATTTCAACACAATCTTAATGATTTTTACTTTTACTTTTGTTTATCACTTATGAAGAAATGTTGGTTCTTATAAGTAGTCATAATGTTTCGGCTGTTAATAATGCTGTATATGTATATTATACGTCATTAATTTATGAGGACTATGAAGGATTTTTTGCTGTTAAAGTTGTTCATTCAATATCAAGATTCCATGTCAAGTATTTTATTAGCTGTTCTTGTATAAAATATGTATTAAATATAAAGAAAATGTTGTACAATCAAATCTATTTTTTGTCGAATATTAAAATACTGGAAAATACACTTTAAACACTGTTGGTCGTCATTCATTCAATAAGTTATAAGTAAGTGAGTTTCTTTGCAAAGTGATAAATAATTCATGAGTAAAGTACGTTATTGTTCATCGTTTCAAAAACAACATTCATATTCAAAGTATATAAAACTTTCATCTCCCGTTTTATTCATTGTATTTTGAGTCGCGGACTCGCCACCTAGCGGTCGCACGACGTCATTACAACAATTTCACTTTTTTTAGAATGATTTCAAATGAACAACAAAAGTGCAACATGTGGTTAAAACGTCTCAACGGTGAGAAAAAGTCTTTGTAAAAAAAAAAAAGTCTCTATAAAAAGTGTCAGAGCGGCTCCTGATACAAGGGCCTCGGCGCCGAGGGGTCACATGACTTGGGCTCGGCGTAGACCACGCTGTCCGGTCTGGTGGCGTGAGCGTGGACGGCGGCCGGCGTGCAGTAGCCGTTGGACAGGACGCCGTGCGACGGGCAGTCGTAGGCCAGCGGAGGGCCGTGGTGGACGCAGCCGGGCAACATGGCGTCCTGCTCGCCGAAGGGCGTGGCGTACTCCGGCTCGGCGGGGAGAGGCTCGGCGTACTCGGGGAGAGTACCCGGAGTGGCGTAGAGGTTGAAGGCGTAAGGGACGGTGTAGGCCTCGTCCGAGGAGGAGGAGGGTCTGAAGGTCGAGCCCACCTTCTGCCCCCCCAGAGCCGGTTCGGCGTAGTCTGGAGGGAGAGACGAATCGTCAGCTCGACCACGAGTCCTTTTCGGCTTCGATGATGAGTTTAATGAGAGGGTGTGAGACGAGTTTGAAGTCAGTCGTAAAGTGTTTATTGAGAAAGAAAACGAGTCGGAAAGTGAAGGAAATGAAACGTAGGAGTTGGAATTTGTTTGAGTTATAAACGGATTCATTAACTGTATGAGTTAGAAAAGGAGTTGGAACATTTGAACGAGTTAGAAAATGAGGGAGAAAGTGTTTGAGTTAGAAAATGAGTCAGAAAGTGAGTTAGAAAAGGAGTTGAAAAGTGTTTATAGAATAAGAAACTGAGTTAGAAAGGGTTTGAGTTAGAAAATGAGTCAGAAAGTGTTTAATTTCAGAAAATGAGTTGGAACATGTTTATCGAGTTAAAAAATGAGTCCGAAAGGTTTGAGTTAGAAAATGAGTCAGAAAGTGAGTTAGAAAAGGCGTTGAAAAGTGTTTATGGAATAAGAAACTGAGTCAGAAAGTGTTTGATTCAGAAAATGAGTTGGAACATGTTTATCGAGTTAAAAAACGAGTCAGAAAACGAGTCAGAAAGGGTTTGATTCAGAAAATGAGTCGGAACATGTTTATCGAGTTAAAAAACGAGTCAGAAAACGAGTCAGAAAGTGATTGATTCAGAAAATGAGTCGGAACATGTTTATCGAGTTAAAAAATGAGCCGGAAAGGTTTGAGTAAGAAAGTGAGTCAGAAAGTGAGTTAGAAAAGGCGTTGAAAAGTGTTTATGGAATAAGAAACTGAGTCAGAAAGGGTTTGATTCAGAAAATGAGTTGGAACATGTTTATCGAGTTAAAAAACGAGTCAGAAAGGGTTTGATTCAGAAAATGAGTCAGAAAGTGAGTTAGAGAAGGAGTTGAAAAGTGTTTATGGAATAAGAAACTGAGTCAGAAAGTGTTTGATTCAGAAAATGAGTTGGAACATGTTTATCGAGTTAAAAAACGAGTCAGAAAACGAGTCAGAAAGGGTTTGATTCAGAAAATGAGTCGGAACATGTTTATCGAGTTAAAAAACGAGTCAGAAAACGAGTCAGAAAGTGATTGATTCAGAAAATGAGTCGGAACATGTTTATCGAGTTAAAAAATGAGCCGGAAAGGTTTGAGTAAGAAAGTGAGTCAGAAAGTGAGTTAGAGAAGGCGTTGAAAAGTGTTTATGGAATAAGAAACTGAGTCAGAAAGGGTTTGATTCAGAAAATGAGTTGGAACATGTTTATCGAGTTAAAAAACGAGTCAGAAAGGGTTTGATTCAGAAAATGAGTCAGAAAGTGAGTTAGAGAAGGAGTTGAAAAGTGTTTATGGAATAAGAAACTGAGTCAGAAAGTGTTTGATTCAGAAAATGAGTTGGAACATGTTTATCGAGTTAAAAAACGAGTCAGAAAACGAGTCAGAAAGGGTTTGATTCAGAAAATGAGTTGGAACATGTTTATCGAGTTAAAAAACGAGTCAGAAAACGAGTCAGAAAGGGTTTGATTCAGAAAATGAGTCAGAAAGTGAGTTAGAGAAGGAGTTGAAAAGTGTTTATGGAATAAGAAACTGAGTCAGAAAGTGTTTGATTCAGAAAATGAGTCGGAACATGTTTATCGAGTTAAAAAACGAGTCAGAAAACGAGTCAGAAAGGGTTTGATTCAGAAAATGAGTCAGAAAGTGAGTTAGAGAAGGAGTTGAAAAGTGTTTATGGAATAAGAAAATGAGTCAGAAAGTGTTTGATTCAGAAAATGAGTTGGAACATGTTTATCGAGTTAAAAAATGAGTCGGAAAGGTTTGAGTTAGAAAATGAGTCAGAAAGGGTTCATCAAGTTTGAAAGTTAGTCAGTAATAATGAATGGAACCAAACGAATCATAATGTGTATTTGGTTAGAAAAGGAGGTGGAACATGTTAACGAGTTAGAAAATGAGTGAGAAAGTATTTGAGTTAGAAAATGAGTTGGAACAAGTTTATCGAGTTAAAAAATGAGCCGGAAAGGTTTGAGTTAGAAAATGAGTCAGAAAGTGAGTTAGAAAAGGAGTTGAAAAGTGTTTATGGAATAAGAAACTGAGTCAGAAAGTGTTTGATTCAGAAAATGAGTTGGAACATGTTTATCGAGTTAAAAAACGAGTCAGAAAACGAGTCAGAAAGGGTTTGATTCAGAAAATGAGTCAGAAAGTGAGTTAGAGAAGGAGTTGAAAAGTGTTTATGGAATAAGAAACTGAGTCAGAAAGTGTTTGATTCAGAAAATGAGTTGGAACATGTTTATCGAGTTAAAAAACGAGTCAGAAAACGAGTCAGAAAGGGTTTGATTCAGAAAATGAGTCGGAACATGTTTATCGAGTTAAAAAACGAGTCAGAAAACGAGTCAGAAAGGGTTTGATTCAGAAAATGAGTTGGAACATGTTTATCGAGTTAAAAAACGAGTCAGAAAGGGTTTGATTCAGAAAATGAGTCAGAAAGTGAGTTAGAAAAGGAGTTGAAAAGTGTTTATGGAATAAGAAACTGAGTCAGAAAGGGTTTGATTCAGAAAATGAGTTGGAACATGTTTATCGAGTTAAAAAACGAGTCAGAAAGGGTTTGATTCAGAAAATGAGTCAGAAAGTGAGTTAGAAAAGGAGTTGAAAAGTGTTTATGGAATAAGAAAATGAGTCAGAAAGGGTTTGATTCAGAAAATGAGTTGGAACATGTTTATCGAGTTAAAAAATGAGTCGGAAAGGTTTGAGTTAGAAAATGAGTCAGAAAGTGAGTTAGAAAAGGAGTTGAAAAGTGTTTATGGAATAAGAAACTGAGTCAGAAAGTGTTTGATTCAGAAAATGAGTTGGAACATGTTTATCGAGTTAAAAAACGAGTCAGAAAACGAGTCAGAAAGTGTTTGATTCAGAAAATGAGTTGGAACATGTTTATCGAGTTAAAAAACGAGTCAGAAAACGAGTCAGAAAGTGTTTGATTCAGAAAATGAGTTGGAACATGTTTATCGAGTTAAAAAACGAGTCAGAAAACGAGTCAGAAAGTGTTTGATTCAGAAAATGAGTTGGAACATGTTTATCGAGTTAAAAAACGAGTCAGAAAATGAGTCAGAAAGTGTTTGATTCAGAAAATGAGTTGGAACATGTTTATCGAGTTAAAAAATGAGTAGGAAAGGTTTGAGTTAGAAAATGAGTCAGAAAGTGTTTGATTCAGAAAACGAGTTGGAACATGTTTATCGAGTTAAAAAATGAGCCGGAAAGGTTTGAGTTAGAAAATGAGTCAGAAAGTGAGTTAGAAAAGGAGTTGAAAAGTGTTTATGGAATAAGAAACTGAGTCAGAAAGGGTTTGAGTTAGAAAACGAGTCAGAAAGTGTTTGATTCAGAAAATGAGTTGGAACATGTTTATCGAGTTAAAAAACGAGTCAGAAAGGGTTTGATTCAGAAAATGAGTTGGAACATGTTTATCGAGTTAAAATGAGTCGGAAAGGTTTGAGTTAGAAACTGAGTCAGAAAGGGTTCATCAAGTTTGAAAGTTAGTCAGTAATAATGAATGGAACGAAACGAATCATAATGTGTATTTGGTTAGATTTATATATAAAGTATTTTTTTTTATAGTTGCAGGACGAGTTGGAAAGTTTTTATCGAGTTAGAAACTGATCCAGAAAATGTTTGAGTTAGAAAAAATGAGTCAGAATCAAGTGAGAAAACGAGTAAAAATGTGGTAATTGACTCAGAAAAATGACTCAAAAAGCTAAAAAGGCTAAAAAGCTTGTTCTCTGTTCTTGAAACGTTAGTTTGGAGTCGCAGCAAACACTCGGACATGAACTCGTCAAACTCACGATGCTAACAAATGAAACCGTTTAACGACTTAAACGAGTGACTCAATGTTGTGACTCGAGTCAAAGACTCTTCTCGAGCGGGGGAGGGGCGGCGGATAGAAAACAATCTCAAGAGAACCTCTTTGGAGAGAGAACCTCTCAGAGGAAGGAACGTGAGTCTCCACCAGAGGAAGGAGTCCTTGAAGAAGACTCCACTCGCGGTCTCACCGTTCCGAGGCGGTCCGGGCAGAGGGTCGTGGACGTTCCTCTCCAGGGGGTACGAGATGAGGTCCGGGGGACACGGGAGACTCTTGGCCTGGAAACTCTGACAGTCTGACGACGACAAAGACTTTTTAAAGACTTGTTTTCATGACGACAAGTCGATGGAAGCAGAAAAACTCACTTGTCGGGAGAGAATATTTGATCTGAGCTTCTTTTTTCCTGCAGGAGACGAGAGTTAAAATGATTTAAAACATTCATTAAAATACGTTTGAAGGGAGAGTCGATCGTGTCGTGACTCGACGCTGATCTTCGTGTTATCAAAGTTAGATTTTTAATTTTATCTTCACGAAAATCTTGATCAACTCTCTTGGATTTAAAAGCTTTATATTGAAAAACGACTGTTTTTGTTTAGTTTAAGGTCTCGATTCATTGATAATTAATGTAAAAAAACAACACTTTATTCTTTATTTTACAAATCTAAGCAACAAAAATTATTTTTTAAGAGTCAGAGTCGCTGGAAACTTTTTTTTTTTACCTTTTATTTATAGAAAAACCTTGAACAGCTGTCTAAAAACATGATAAAAAACTGTTTAATTAAGTCTAAAGACAAAGATGTATATGATGGTTTTGGTTTAATATTCAACTTGAGGTTTACATTTATAATTGATGAAAAAAACCCACATTATCTTTTACTAAAGACAACATTTCTGATAGTTCCAGGGATATTTTTCTTTTTTTAATTATTAAGATTCACTTGCAATCATTTTTTCTTTTTTTTTTTCTCTAAAAAAACCTCAAAAAGACACAAATAAATTATGACACAATCAAAAATATTGATGTTTCTTTATGCATCATTAAAAGTTTTGTCAAAAGGGAGTTTTTTGTAAAGTAAAATATTATTATTATAAACATTTATTTAGGACTTAAAGGAGAAAAAATGTCAAACTCACTTGTAACCATTATTTTTAAACTTTTTTTCTTTAGAAAAAACTTGAAAACTCTCAAAAAGACACAATAAAAACACGACACAATCAAAATATTGATGTTTTTTAAGCCTCATTTAAAGTTTAGTTTTTGTAAAGTCAAATATTTCTTTAGGACTTTGAGGGGAAAAAGTATTTTGAGTCGATCGGTTCAATATTCGATTGATATTTGTGTCCCTGAATGATTGACAGCTGAGTTTGAAGTATCAGAACCTTCTGAGAACTTCTCACAGCAAGTATTTGATCTTCATGGACTCGTACCTTCGCTTCCACCAGACTCCGGCCAGCAAACAGGTCCCACACATGATCAGACCCAGGACCACGCCCACGGCCAGGACCACCGGCTGACCGGACCCTGCGGGAACCAAGAGTCATGAACCGAGTCTGGACCAGTAGTCCGACTCACGTACTTGGTCTGGTCTCCACCAGGATGGGACTCTCCGTGGACGAGGGGGCGGGCGAGGGCGTCGGACCGGACGGGTCGACCCTGACGGGCGGAGCGGCGTCTGCAGGGGCGAGAGGACGGCGTCAGTACAGGACCCGGGATCAGGATCAGGATCAACCGAGGGATCTTCACCTTCGGACGAGCGGGTCCTGGTCAACATCTTGGTGACGGGACAACCCAGGACCTGGATCTGAGCCGAAGCTCTCCCTCGCCAGGCGAGCGGCTGCAGGCGCACGAAGCGAGCGACCGCCGGCGGGAAGAGGTTGTTGCGGGACCTGAGGTGACCGTCGGTGTAGGCCGGGAACACCTGAGGAACGCGGGGTCAGGTGAGACACACGGGGTCACGTGAGGTCAAGGGGGGACGGACGAACCTTGGGGTCTTTGCTCAGAGCTCCTCTGTAGACCCTCCAGTTCTTCCCGTCCTTGCTGAAGTGGAGCGTGAAGGTCTGGAGGACGAGGTCGTCGGAGCCCGTCGTGATCACCCCTGAAACATTCACCGTCATACTGTAAAGGGGGGGTAGGTGATCCTCAAAACGTTGTCAATTCAATAGTTAAACAATGTCCTGTTACTACCTTTTCATGGAGGCGGGACCAATCTGTTTGACGGACACATCACCATCCAATCACTTTTAAATCATATTTTAATTGCATCATCGTTATTTCATTGTTTAAATTTTTAATAAATCGTGTATAAAATAATTTTTAATATAAATTAATATTTACAATAACCATGTTAATGTTCACAGCTTTTGCTCATTTTTGTGTTGAAATTCGTGAAATAATACGCAGCTATAGGAACAATTAAATCCTGCGAGATTCCTGGTGACGACTGAGGACGAGAGGATACAGTGACTCCAGCAGCTTTTAAAGCTGATGTTTGGACATATTTTGGTTTAAAAAACAAATGAAAGCAGTTACGACTTCGTTAAGAGTCATGTGGTCTGTAAATACTGGACAATACTACACATATATACTTGTTACTACACTTTCACAACACCAGAGTCAAGTACTCGACAATACTACACACATATACTTGTAACTACACTATCACAACACCAGAGTCAAGTACTGGACAATACTACACATATATACTTGTTACTACACTATCACAACACCAGAGTCAAGTACTGGACAATACTACAAATATATCCTTGTTACTACACTATCACAACACCAGAGTCAAGTACTGGACAATACTACACATATATACTTGTTACTACACTATCACAACACCAGAGTCAAGTACTGGACAATACTACAAATATATCCTTGTTACTACACTATCACAACACCAGAGTCAAGTACTGGACAATACTACACATATATACTTGTTACTCAGTATCACAACACCAGAGTCAAGTACTGGACAATACTACACATATATCCTTGTTACTACACTATCACAACACCAGAGTCAAGTACTGGACAATACTACACATATATACTTGTTACTACACTATCACAACACCAGAGTCAAGTACTGGACAATACTACACATATATCCTTGTTACTACACTATCACAACACCAGAGTCAAGTACTGGACAATACTACACATATATACTTGCTACTCAGTATCACAACACCAGAGTCAAGTACTGGACAATACTACACATATATACTTGTTACTACACTATCACAACACCAGAGTCAAGTACTGGACAATACTACACATATATCCTTGTTACTACACTATCACAACACCAGAGTCAAGTACTGGACAATACTACACATATATACTTGTTACTACACTATCACAACACCAGAGTCAAGTACTGGACAATACTACACATATATACTTGTTACTACACTATCACAACACCAGAGTCAAGTATTGGACAATACTACACATATATACTTGTTACTACACTATCACAACACCAGAGTCAAGTACTGGACAATACTACACATATATACTTTTTACTACACTATCACAACACCAGAGTCAAGTACTGGACAATACTACACATATATACTTTTTACTACACTATCACAACACCAGAGTCAAGTACTGGACAATACTACACATATATACTTTTTACTAAACTATCACAACACCAGAGTCAAGTACTGGACAATACTACACATATATACTTTTTACTACACTATCACAACACCAGAGTCAAGTACTGGACAATACTACACATATATACTTTTTACTACACTATCACAACACCAGAGTGAAGTACTCGACAATACCACAAGTACATCCTACACTATCACTATATAGCGTATCGTTAACTCTGTATCGTGATACGTATCGTGCCGTCAGATTCTTGTCAACACACTCCACACGTTGAGAGTTAAACGAGCTAAGAAGCTAAAGCTAAACCTCCTCACCAGTGACGGAGCTCCTGTCAGTCAAACCCAGCTCCACCCAGGGTCGCATGTCGTCGCTCGCCGCGCTCCAGTTCACCGACTCGCGACCGGCGGCGTCCATGTTCCCGGGCGACCAGCCTGTCTGTTGCCACGACGACGACGCGTTTGTGGTGAATATCCTCAGGATGTTGTTACACTCTGTGAAGTCATTCAGTGTTGAGTGTCATTAAGTCATGAGCTCCTTGGCAGAGGTATGTGCTCTCTCAGTACATCAGCCGGTTCAAACAACGCACCTTGATGGAAGACGATCTTCTTCTCTGATAACGACTTCCTGTCGAGCAGACACGACCAATCAGAGAGAGCTCATCGACGAAAACAACAACAACCTTTTGTTCGCTGAGAATAAACTCACACTTTGGACAAGATTCCGTTGGCGAAGGTAGATTCATAGAATCTGAGACTCTTCTCCCGAGACACGGTCACGGCGCCGCCCAGGGCGTCGGACGTGGCGCCGGCGTGGACGGCCGACTTGCACAGGACGGACGTCTGTGGAGATGAAGAGTTTAACGTTGAAAAGGTAAAACAAGATTCCATTTTGTAACTCAAACTGTTTGTCACAGCTTGGATATCATCACATGTAGCTACGTGTTAGCTTAACACTTTTGGGCAAATTCAACCTCAATATTTGTTTGTTTCTGGTATCGAAACAAATAACGTTTTGACTCTTGTCACCTCTAACAAAGAAGGTCAATCTGCTGGGGGGGGGGTCTAAAGTTAGCGGAGAGTCAAAATAGCGCTTCAGCGATCAAGAATTGTATTGAAAAGCCATTATCTTGCTAGGTTTTGCTGTCTTTCGTTGTTGAATTATGGACACGCCGCCATAGAATCTGGACTCTGATTGGCTCATGGCCCTTTTCCACTCGCCCTACTCTACTTGACCCAACTCTAACCGGTTTGTTTGCATTTCCAGGGTACGTTGAAGCAGTTTTCATCTGTAATCAAACAATTTTCAACTGTAATCAAACAATTTTCAACTGTAATCAAACAATTTTCAACTATAATCAAACAATTTTCATCTGTAATCAAACAATTTTCAACTGTAATCAAACAATTTTCAACTGTAATCAAACAATTTTCATCTGTAATCAAACAATTTTCAACTGTAATCAAACAATTTTCAACTGTAATCAAACAATTTTCAACTATAATCAAACAATTTTCATCTGTAATCAAACAATTTTCAACTGTAATCAAACAATTTTCAACTGTAATCAAACAATTTTCAACTATAATCAAACAATTTTTAACTATAATCAAACAATTTTCAACTATAATAAAACAATTTTCAACTATAATCAAACCATTTTCAACTATAATCAAACCATTTTCAACTGTAATCAAACAATTTTCAACTATAATCAAACCATTTTCAACTATAATCAAACAATTTTCAACTATAATCAAACAGTTTTCAACTGTAATCAAACAATTTTCAACTATAATTAAACAATTTTCAACTATAATCAAACCATTTTCAACTATAATCAAACAATTTTCAACTATAATCAAACAATTTTTAACTATAATCAAACAATTTTCAATTATAATCAAACCATTTTCAACTATAATCAAACAATTTTCAACTATAATCAAACAGTTTTCAACTGTAATCAAACAATTTTCAACTATAATTAAACAATTTTCAACTATAATCAAACAATTTTCAACTATAATCAAACAATTTTTAACTATAATCAAACAATTTTCAACTATAATAAAACAATTTTCAACTATAATCAAACCATTTTCAACTATAATCAAACCATTTTCAACTGTAATCAAACAATTTTCAACTATAATCAAACCATTTTCAACTATAATCAAACAATTTTCAACTATAATCAAACAGTTTTCAACTGTAATCAAACAATTTTCAACTATAATTAAACAATTTTCAACTATAATCAAACCATTTTCAACTATAATCAAACAATTTTCAACTATAATCAAACAATTTTTAACTATAATCAAACAATTTTCAATTATAATCAAACCATTTTCAACTATAATCAAACAATTTTCAACTATAATCAAACAGTTTTCAACTGTAATCAAACAATTTTCAACTATAATTAAACAATTTTCAACTATAATCAAACAATTTTCAACTATAATCAAACAATTTTTAACTATAATCAAACAATTTTCAATTATAATCAAACAATTTTCAACTATAATCAAACAATTTTTAACTATAAATCATACAATTTTCAACTATAATCAAACAATTTTCAATTATAATCAAACAATTTTCAACTATAATCAAACAATTTTCAACTATAATCAAACAATTTTCAACTATAATCAAACAATTTTCAACTATAATCAAACAATTTTCAACTATAATCAAACAATTTTCAACTATAATCAAACAATTTTTAACTATAATCAAACAATTTTCAATTATAATCAAACAATTTTCAACTATAATAAAACAATTTTCAACTATAATCCAAATTTTCAACTATAATCAAACAATTTTCAACTATAATCAAACAATTTTCAACTATAATCAAACAATTTTCTACTATAATCAAACAATTTTCAACTATAATCAAACAATTTTCAACTATAATCAAACAATTTTCTACTATAATCAAACAATTTTCTACTATAATCAAACAATTTTCAACTATAATCAAACCATTTTCAACTATAATCAAACAATTTTCTACTATAATCAAACAATTTTCAACTATAATCAAACAATTTTCAACTATAATCAAACAATTTTCTACTATAATCAAACAATTTTCTACTATAATCAAACAATTTTCTACTATAATCAAACAATTTTCTACTATAATCCAATATAATGTAATCAAACAATTTTCAGTTCTAGAGCATTTGAAAAAACACGTGTTTAAAACACTGAAAACACATCGAAGTGAAGTTTGTCGTCTTTTCTTCTTTGAAACAGGGTCACAAAAATGCACAATATAAACGTTGCTGTGTTTGTCACTCGGCGTCATTAAACCAAGACTTTCGGCTGCAAATGACATCCAGACTTAAGTGATGATTAAACTTCTACTGAAGTTGAAAACAGATGTTCACAGTTAATACCAGAGTTTTATTAAAACCACTTTATTGACGACTGAGCGTCTCATTTCAAGTAAGACTCTTAACTCCTGTGTTATTACCTCTAATGACTGCAGTTATCCTGCAATAATTCACCCTGAGAACGTTTTTCTCCTCCATTTATTTCTTACTTTGATCATCAAAAGCTGCTTTTTGTGGAATAATATTCGCTTGAATAAATGTTTATTTCATTATTGTACGGAACATTTTTATATTGGATTTAAAAGGATACAAAATTTAATAAATATATAGAATTAAGAGAATGTATCTTTGAATTAAAATATAATAACTATGTAAACAAATGTTATTAATTTAATTAAATTGTTTAAAAATATCAATTTTATTCAAAAAATATCAATTATAATTCAATTAAATAATAAAAAAAAACGGATTAAAGGCTTAAAAAAACAAAAAAAAACAAAAAAAAAAAATTATTTAAAATATTAAATTCATCGATGCATAATTCTGATGGAGCTGATACATATACTTTATATCTAATACTGACACATAATATCAATTATAATTGAATTAAATAATTAAAAAAACAGATTAAATCCTTAAAAAACAAGATGAAAAACAATAAAATAATATAAATTAATTAAATGAAATGTTAAATTCAACGATGTATTACTCTGATGGAACTGATACATCTCAATTATATCTAATATTGACACATAATATCAATTATAATTTAATTAAATAATTAAAAAAAAACGTATTAAATGCCTAAAATAACAAGAAAAAAACAAGAAAAATAAATTCAATAAATGATTTAAAACATGAAATTCATCAATGCATCACTGTGATGGAACTGATACATATAATTAATATCTAATATTGATACATAACAGCAATTATAACTGAATAAAAAAAGAATAAAAAAAAAAAAGATTAAATTCTTAAAAAGAAGAAAAAAATAAAAATAAAATAAATAAATAATTCAAAATGTTAAATTCATTAATGCATGACTGTGATGGAACTGTTACATCTCATTTATATCTATTATTGATACATAACATCAATTATAATTGAATTAAATCATTAAAAAAAAAAGAAAGATTAAATGTTTAAAAAACAAAAAGAAAAACAGTAAAATAAAAAGATTTGAAATGTTAAATTCATTAATGCATCACTGTGACGGAACTGATACATGTCATTTATATCTAATATTGATACATAACATCAATATTAATTGAATTAAATAATAAATAAAAAAAGATGAAATGCTTAAAAAGAAGAAAACAATAAAAATAAAATAAATAAATAATTAAAAATGTTAAATTCATCAATGCATCACTGTGATGGAACTGATACATGTAATTAATAAATAATATTGATACATAATAAACATATATATATATATATATATATGTGTGTACTTCCACTCACATCTCTGTAGCCCTGCTCTGAACTCCCCCACACGTCTCCGCTGATGTTCTGACATCCTGCCGGACAGTAAACACTGAGGAAGGAGCAGAAGATCAGCAACAGAACCAGCACCAGCGTGACCTGGACCTGACCTGATCCGGCCCGAGCTGAAGTGCGAGCCTCGCTGCAGACACGACACGACATCTGAAACGACAAGTGACGTTCATGAGGAGGAACATGTTCTCCGAAGAGACGTTCTGAGCCCACGGGTTCTAATTGGTGCAGACGAGCAGAGCCCGGCTGACAGAACTCTTTGTCACGCTTGGACTCGGTCACTCTGGACCGCCCGGTGCCGGAGCCGTCCCGGGGAACAGACTGTGGTTTGTCTCGGACCCGCTCCGGCTCCAGACTCCCGCAAACAAGCTCCACCAAAACAGGAAGTGATGACACATGCAGTGGATCTGGTTCTGTCTGGATTCTCCTGAGTCTTTCTATCAAACTAGTGCTCTTTAAATTATAAAAAAGTATTATTCAAAGTGTTCCCACGTAAAATATACATCTAACATATTTATTAAAACACTTTTTTATAGTTTCACAGAAATATTATAATCAATTATATTATGCATGTATTTTTCATTCATTCATTTTCTACCACTTTATCCCTTATGAGGGTCGCGGGGAGACTGGAGTCCATCCCAGTATCATAGGACGAGAGGCAGGGGACACCCTGGAAAGGAGGACACCAGTCTGTCTCAGGGCACACAAAGACAGACAACCCATTCACACACACACTCATAAATACGGAAAATTTCCCCAAAGTTCTCAATCAACCTCTGTATGTTTTCGGACTGTGGGAGGAAACCGGAGTAAACCCACGCAACACGGGCAGAACAAACAAACTTGCCCTGGAATTGAACCAACAACCTTCTTGCTGTGAGGCGATCTCTTCGCCACCCTGTATTTTTAACTTTATTTTATTTTATTTTTTTGTTTTTTTATCATAGGTCTTTTTTTGGTTTATTAATATTCAATTTGGTGTAAAACGAACCATTCAGTCAAAGAAACTGTTCCTTTAAGTGTACTTGCAGGAGAGCAAGTGTCTTCGCTCAAACCCTTGCAGGAGCCGAGGTCTCCAGCTTGCAAGAATGTATTTGTTCTTTTTCTGTAGTCGATTCTGTGTAGTATTGACAAGTGTAACCTGACAACATTTACTTTTTCCACTTATTTTCTTACAGTGACTTTTTTTTTTAACATTTAATTATTTACATAGAAATATGTTCAATATTTTAATATTACCCTATATTTATACACACAAAATAAATTATAGTCAGCAAAAAATGTACAGTGCTTGAAATGTGATACTTTTTCAAGTACAAAGTATGATTTTGATGCAGTAAAAAATAATGTTTTAAGTCCAAAGACACACATTTACTTCCATATTACCACCTTGTTACTCATGACACTTTATGTTGTTTTCAAAACTGTAGTTGGAAGTGACAGAAAATGTCGACTAAATGTATGTGCTCCGCAGCTGAAGTAACAATAAAACTCTGCCAGATCCCTGTGATGACTGAGGACGAGAGGATACAGTGGACTCCAGCAGCTTTTAAAGCTGGTTCTCCCCAACTGCACTGTTACCTCAATTTATCTTTACTTTCAAATCCTATTTTATTTTTATCATAGCTATTTTATAATTTATATTTTAATAGATTCCTTTATATAATAAAATATTACTTTATTTATGATTAACATTCAAATATTTGCTGCGTTTGTTTTTTTTGTGTTGCAATTATACTTTTGGCAGCGGTCATTACTCGACTGAGGACAAGAGGATACAGTGACATATTTTGGTTTGAAAACAAATGAAAGCAGTTATGACTTCATCAAAAGTCATGTGGTCTGTAAATACTACAACACCAGAGTCAAGTACTGGACAATACTACACATATATACTTGTTACTACCCTATCACAACACCAGAGTCAAGTACTGGACAATACTACACATATATACTTTTTACTATACTATCACAACACCAGAGTCAAGTACTGGACAATACTACACATATATACTTGTTACTACACTATCACAACACCAGAGTCAAGTACTGGACAATACTACACATATATATTTGTTACTACACTATCACAACACCAGAGTCAAGTACTGGACAATACTACACATATATACTTTTTACTACACTATCACAACACCAGAGTCAAGTACTGGACAATACTACACATATATACTTTTTACTACACTATCACAACACCAGAGTCAAGTACTGGACAATACTACACATATATACTTGTTACTACACTATCACAACACCAGAGTCAAGTACTGGACAATACTACACATATATACTTTTTACTACACTATCACAACACCAGAGTCAAGTACTGGACAATACTACACATATATACTTGTTACTACACTATCACAACACCAGAGTCAAGTACTGGACAATACTACACATATATACTTGTTACTACACTATCACAACACCAGAGTCAAGTACTGGACAATACTACACATATATACTTGTTACTACACTATCACAACACCAGAGTCAAGTACTGGACAATACTACACATATATACTTGTTACTACACTATCACAACACCAGAGTCAAGTACTGGACAATACTACACATATATACTTTTTACTACACTATCACAACACCAGAGTCAAGTACTGGACAATACTACACATATATACTTTTTACTACACTATCACAACACCAGAGTCAAGTACTGGACAATACTACACATATATACTTGTTACTACACTATCACAACACCAGAGTCAAGTACTGGACAATACTACACATGTATACTTGTTACTACACTATCACAACACCAGAGTCAAGTACTGGACAATACTACACATATATACTTGTTACTACACTATCACAACACCAGAGTCAAGTACTGGACAATACTACACATATATACTTGTTACTACACTATCACAACACCAGAGTCAAGTACTGGACAATACTACACATATATACTTGTTACTACACTATCACAACACCAGAGTCAAGTACTGGACAATACTACACATATATACTTGTTACTACACTATCACAACACCAGAGTCAAGTACTGGACAATACTACACATATATACTTTTTACTACACTATCACAACACCAGAGTCAAGTACTGGACAATACTACACATATATACTTGTTACTACACTATCACAACACCAGAGTCAAGTACTGGACAATACTACAGCCTCGTGTCGGAGAGAACCGCAGAAGAAGAAAAGGGGGCGGGGCAAAGATTCCAGCTTGAGTGACAGGCTGAAGCCCGAGGCCTGGATCTAAGTCTGGCCTCATCTTTCTGTACAAACACGCCTGAGCAGCTCAGACTCACGAATGTGGATCAGCTGTGACTCACCCGGACAAACACTCCGAGTAAACTTGTAAACGAAAGTCGGACAAACATTCTCGACGTCCAGCGAGTAAACATTTGCTCACCTGGGTGCTGGTCCGTGGTGTAGGACAGCAGGAACCCTCGCCCGGACCGGTGCAGGCCGGACCTGAACGCCACCGTGGCCTCGTTGCTCTGCAGCGTCAGGTTCTTCTGGGCCGCGCTCAGCCTCCCGCACACCGGACCTGCCAACAACCATCTCCGTGTTCAGAGGCGTCACTTCACGGCTCCATAAATCAAGCAGGAATTCAAAGTGTGAACCAGACGCCCTCGGGGCGCGAGCGGCGGCGGCGGGTTCTGTTGAGCAAGCGCTGATCCGGGAAGCGTACCGAGGAGGACGACTCCGTTCTTGTCGGCCACGGACAGGGACCCGTTGAGGCAGCCGGGGCCGCCCTCGATGTCCACGTCCCCGAAGAGCAGCAGCAGCTTCCGACCCTCGGGCACGCGGAGCCTCCAGCGGCACCAGCTGGAGCTCGGGTACGTGCCGGGGAAGTTCTGCGAGGCCAAGGTTCCCGAGTCGGCGCCGAACAGAGTGTGTCCGCAGCCATCACCTGCAAATATTACTTTACTAGTCAAGCTTTCCAAGGTTATTATAGATTTTTACTGTAAAAAAAAGCCTTATTCAACCCTTCTCTGGGTCAAGGTGACCCGTTGGCCTGAAAACAAATGTGTTTGTGGTATCCCTTGTGTTACCTCAGGGTCAAGGTGACTCGGTAACCTGAGACAAATGTTTTTGTGGTATCCCTTGTGTTATCTCAGGGTCAAGGTGTTCCGGTGGCCTGAAAACAACAAATGTCTTTGAGGTATCCCTTGTATTATTTCAGTGTCAAGGTGACCCTTGGCCTGAAAACAAATGTGTTTGTGGTATCCCCTGTATTATCTCTGGGTCAAGGTTACTCGGTAACCTGAGAACAAATGTGTTTGTGGTATCCCTTGTGTTATCTCAGGGTCAAGATGACCCGGTGGCCTGAAAACAAATGTGTTTGTGGTATCCCTTGTATTATCTCTGGGTCAAACTGACCCGATGGCCTGAAAACAAATGTGTTTGTGGTGTCCCTTGTGTTATCTTAGGGTCAAGGTGACCCGGTGGCCTGAAAACAAATGTGTTTGATGTATCCCTTGTGTTATCGCAGAATAAAGGTGACCCGGTGGCCTGAAAACAACAAATGTGTTAAGGTTATGCCTTGTGTTGTCTCAGGGTCAAGGTAACCCGGTGGCTTGTAAACAAATGTGTTTGTGGTATGCCTTGTGTTCTTTTCGGGCCTAAGGGTCACCTTGACCCTGAGATAACACAAGGGTTAAGCAGTTTCATATGCTAACCCATAGAAATTACACGTTCCAGACATTACAAAGACGTATGTAATGGTAACGTTTGTTTATGTGACGTCACAAACCGTGCACACTATTCTTCGTCCAAAAATACACTTGAAAACATCCGAAATCCTTCCACACTGCTCGTCTGTGACGTCCCTCTTGTAGTACTATGTTGTATGTTAAAAATTAAACAAGTCAATATTTTAAGCTTGTTTGTAGCAGAAGCTAAAAGGCTAACATGCTACACGGACAGAAAACATTCCAGGGAAATATCGAGCAAGCTCCTAGTGTACACACACTGTATTTGCGGGGTCTTAGGAAATACAGGTTTGTGTCCCTTTAAGTGTTTGAGATAAGTTTAAGATGTTTTAAATGTGTACAATTACGGCAAAACTTTCAGTAAAACAGCTGTTAAAGTTAATACCTTTTTTATGGTAAAGGATAACAAACTGTAGGATATTTAGAATTAAACAACTCTCCAAATATTTCAAATGCTAAAAAAAGGGATTTAATTACAACAGATACACACATTAGGAACAAAATCATCTTAAAGTAATTTTCTCACTTCTAAATACCTCTCTCTGCGGTCGGAATAATCTCCTTTCAATTCCCCGAACCATGATTCACTGTTTACTTTCCTCTCGGCTACTTCGGACCGACACAAATATTTATATCCCCCGATATGACAAACTCCTGACTACACTGTACACACAAGTCAGTTCTCGGAGGTCACATGGTGAGGGGGTGGTGGTGGGGTTGGGGGGGCGGGGGGGTTGCAGTTCAGATCCTCCAGGATGGTCAAAACACCAGAGCGGTCACACCGCCTCGGCCTTATAAGGTTTTCCTGGACAATAACCCGGCGCTCACCCTTGTGTGCATCCCTTCAGACACCCCTGCTTCCCGGCAGCTCTTTAGAGGTTAGTGCCCCTCCTGTCGGGCCCCTAAGGATTCCCTGGAAATGCCAGAGTGACATACTGTAGCCGGGGGCAACGGAGCATGGATCTGTCACTTTCCGGGTGCGATTGTCAGGAAGTTAGGGGGGGGGGGAGTTGTTGGCGCGATTCCTCGTCTCTCCTCCAAAACTTTTTTAAAGCAGTGATTTTCTTTTTTGGTTGTGAGCGATTCAGGAGCGACTCGAGTGCATCAGGCGTGTTTTCGTAGCACTCGTCTGCTGACAGGTCCTCACAGGTCCACACAGGGTGGCGACGACTGACCCGTCAATGCCTTGTCTCGTCCTGTTCAATGTGTCAATCAACATGTTACACATATTTTTGCTCTCGAACCTCAAGGTGTCACGAGCGTGTGATTCATTGATGGAGGGAGCAGACAAAAACAAGTGGATTTGTATGTGTGTGTGTGTGTGTGTGTGTGTGTGTGTGTGTGTGTGTGTGTGTGTGTGTGTGTGTGTGTGTGTGTGTGTGTGTGTGTGTGTTTGTGTGTGTGTGTGTGTGTGTGTGTGTGTGTTTTTGTGTTTTTGTGGTCACTATGATTCACACATGGACCGGCCGGACAGACCTGTGTCTCCCACACGGATTTAAGGATTTTTATCAAATGGTAAACACACGCAGAAGAAGAAGAGAATGTGAGGAATGTTTCCATGTCACCACATGACCTCCTTCAAAACACACACGGAATTAAACAATAAAAAATACAAAACTTGTGTTTGTTAAATAGAAAAAAACCCAACAATTATTATTACAGGATTATTAAATGACTCTAAAGTGTTTTGTTTGACAAGTAAAAATGTAGAAATTAATCATAGTTGTTTCCTTTCATTTTAAGTCAGGTATTAGTATAGTATAGAATTTAAAGGAGTATTACTCTTGTACTTGTTGGATGTACCTGCGAAGCGAGTTTTTTTTTCTCTCATACCTTCTTGAGCGCTGACATGTCCAGAAAACACGCTCAAAGTAATCCAGAAAACAAGAGATTTCACGGCATCGTCGATGTTGACGTTCACGGCGAGCATGTTTCGTCCAGAGGAGCGAAGAGAGTCGAGTCTCCTCGGATCACGCTCGGGTCGGGAGGGAAGAAGTTAAGGTGCAAAGTACAGAGTCGCTCCGATTGGCCGGAGTGGGCGAAGGCCGCAGCTGATTGGCTCGCCGGGCGAAGGCTCACCACTTAGCGAGGCGACCAATGAGAGCGCGGGGGGCGGGCTTTATTCGCTGGCGCACGCTGATCTCGGATCGGTCAGAAGTTAATGCTAATGCTAACAATGCTAATGGTTCACAAGAAAGTAACTTTTACACACTTTAGCGACACATTTTCACTATATTTGACTAAACAGACTGATATTTCTGAAGGAAAACCACACAACACGTTATTATTAATAATAACAAGCTTAGTTTGCACAAATAAAATGTATTTTAAATACTTTCTCCACAATAATATTTCCACAATAACATTAAATGTATGTTATAGTTATCAGACATCCATTTCCTGTGTATTACAGATCAGGTTGCAGGGGCAGCTCACCAAACAAAGAACCAGTTCCAAACTGTGTTTTCAGTTTAACAGATTGACTTGTGTCATGTTCTGCCAATAATCAGATAGTTTTGATTAGTTTTGTTGAGCTGTATTGATGTTTAAAAAAAAAAACCCATTGGCTTGTACATTAAGTATTGTACATTAGTATTCTTATTTTATTACGGTTTTGTTGTGTTTACTATGTTTGTTTGTATTTACAATTGTTTCATTATTGTTTTATTCCCTATTATTGTTTTATTATAATCTTAATATGTGTACTGTATGTCTTAATATAATGTGCTTACTATTCTTTTTTTGTATTTATTATTGTTTTTTTCCCTATTATTGTTTTATTATAATCTTTATATGTGTACTGTATGACTTAATATAATGTGTTTACAATTATTTTTTTGTATTTATTATTGTTTTATTCCCTATTGTTTTATTATAATCTTGAGCCCCAGAGGCTGAACAGATTAGTCAATTGTTTGCTAGAAATCAAACAATGGCTGAGTGAAAACACTTTACAGCTAAATGTGGACAAAACTGAAACTCTGGTGATTGCTCATGATAATAAGATTCCAGGGTTGAGTCAGTACTTGGGTGACTTAGGTCAGTCTGTCAAACTGAGCCTGAGAAACCTGGGTGTTGTATTTGATAAAGACATGTCTCTTGTTCGACACTGAAGAAAACTGACCAGAAACTGTTTCCTTCAACTGAGAAAAATCTCTAAACTTAGGAAAATGTTGTCGGAACATGATCTGGAGCTTATAATCCATGCGTTTGTTTCTTCTCGTCTGGACTATTGTAACAGTTTTTTTTCATGTCTTAACAAGAAGGATCGTCTCGTCTGCAGTTGATTCAGAACTCTGCAGCGAGAATTCTAACCCGCTCTAGTAGAAGAACTCACATTTCTCCGATCCTTAAAACTCTTCACTGGCTTCCAGTTTCTTTCAGGATCAACTTTAAAATTCTGGTTCTTACTTTCAGATCTATTCATGGTCAGGCTCCTCCTTACATCACTGATCTGATCCAGCCTTACACCCCAGCTCGGGCTCTGAGGTCTGTGGATCAGAATCTACTTATGGTTCCTGAACACGGTTCAGGACAAGAGGAGAGAAATCTTTTCAGGCTGTTGCTCCTAAGCTTTGGAACCATCTTCTCTCTCTTTGCTCTTGATGGATCTACTGACTCCTTTAAGAAACATCTTAAGACGTTTCTATTTGTTCAGGCTTTTCCTTGAATTTCTCGAACTCCTGTGTTGTTCTCAGTATTATCTTGATCTTTAAAGTATTTACTTTTTTGAGTATTGTTTTGATTGTTTAAGCGCTTTGTGACCCTGGTCTCGAATAAATAAATATTACTTACTTACTTACTTACTTACTATTATTGTTTTATTATAATCCTAATATGTGTACTATATGTCTTAATATTATGTGTTTACTATTATTTTTTTGTATTAATTATTGTTGTATTCCCTATTATTGTTTTATTATAATCTTAATATGTGTACTGTATGTCTTAATATTATGTGTTTACTATTATTTTTTTGTATTTATTATTGTTTTATTCCCTATTATTGTTTTATTATAATCCTAATATGTGAACTGTATGTCTTAATATAATGTGTTTACTATTATTTTTTTGTATTTATTATTGTTTTATTCCCTATTATTGTTTTATTATAATCTTAATATGTGTACTGTATGTCTTAATATAATGTGTTTACTATTATTTATTTGTATTTATTATTGTTTTATTCCCTATTATTGTTTTATTATAATCTTAATATGTGTACTGTATGTCTTAATATAATGTGTTTACTATTATTTTTTTTATTTATTATTGTTTTATTCCCTATTATTGTTTTATTATAATCTTAATATGTGTACTGTATGTCTTAATATAATGTGTTTACTATTATTTATTTGTATTTATTATTGTTTTATTCCCTATTATTGTTTTATTATAATCTTAATATGTGTACTGTATGTCTTAATATAATGTGTTTACTATTATTTTTTTTATTTATTATTGTTTTATTCCCTATTATTGTTTTATTATAATCTTAATATGTGTACTGTATGCCTTAATATAATGTGTTTACATAGTTAATCCTTGTTTTGTGAGCTAAATTCTTAAAATCTTAAGACACTATTTGTTCAGGCTTTTCCTTGATTTTCTGGAACTCCTGTTGTGTTCTCAGTATTATCTTGACCTTTAAAGTATATACTTTTTGAGTATTGTTTTGATTGTTAAAGCGCTTTGTGACCCTGGTCTGGAAAAGCACTATATAAATAAAAATTACTTATTTACTTACTTACTAAATTTCCCCAACGTGGTCATAAAAATGGCATTTTTATCATTATCATATCTCAGAATCAGAAAACATTTATTCCCAGTATTTAAATAGAGGAAAGATATTTTTTATTGGTGTTTTAGATGAAATAGGACGAAAGAAATAAAATGTGATAAAAATAAACAACTAAATAAATATAAATAAATAACACATACCCATTAAACCTTTTCATCTTCCGCTGATGTTATTTCCTTGTTTGTTGGTTATTTCTGACATAATTATAACTTTTAAAAAATGTCGAAGTTTAAGAAACTAGTGGTAGAATTTTGATTTAGTGGTGTTTAAGCTCCCCCTAGAGTTTGTCAACATAAACACATGTGTGGACCATTAATAATTATAATAAAAAGAAGTATTTTACATTAAAATTACATAGAAAATAAAAAAGTATTTTACCTGCACCGTGGTTCAGGTTGATTGATGCGCACAGTGATGACATCACCAGGACTGCGTCATAAAACCACGACAAGGAACCGAATCTCCGCCCATACTTTTTTTTTTTTAAACTAATTAAAAATGAACAGGTGTTTATGACACGATTACCTGAGAGATTAAATGGAAGAATAAACTAAAACTAAAAATTTAAACAACTTTAATTATAACTTAAAAAAAAAAAAATCTCCATGAGACGTTCAAGTGCTCGGTGCGTGACTCCGGAGGAGAAACTGCTGAACACACTCCACACACACACGCCGATCTTCGTGCGTGCGTGCGCGTGTGAGGCTGTCGTGCACACGCACGTAAGAGCAGTTTGACCGATTTACACATCGCGTGCGAACTCGCCGCTTCTCGTGACAGATGCTCCTCCGGGCGCGTCACCGCGCATGCGCCGGCCTCAGACGCAGGAGAGTGGAGGATGAAGTCTTCGCTGCGGACGAGAGTGAGTAGAAACCAGTAGAATACACTTTTGTGTTCGAATGCTTTGATAATCTGTGTTCGTGTCGACGTGTCCGAGACACTTGTCTCACTGACTGTCACTCGTTTGGACTTTAATGTCCTTTAAAACCTCCAGAAAACATCTTAATATTTTGATTTTTTTTTAAAAAGATTTCCACCTCATTTACAACACTTTATTGTTTATATTTTCAATATTTTTGGCACAATTAAAAAAAAAAACTTACGTAAATTTTAATGTAAAAGCATTTCAATATTAAATAATCCGTTTATTCCAGTATAAATTGATGGAAAGTGGTTTATACGAAGACTTAGATCCTCCTAACATTAAAGTACGTGTGGACTTACAAACAAACAAACAAACAAACTACCATTTATTTACGTTTTTATTTGTTTTTACACAACATAAATATTTAATACAGTAAATAGACATTCATGATAAGTTAATAAATTAAAAAATATATATATATATATACTTCCGGTTAGAGATTTCTATACAAATTAAAACATTTTTAATTAAAAAGCAAAGTTTTATTGCAAGGTTTTGGGAATTAAATCCCCATTTTGACACTCGTCTGTGTGTTTTTTTTGCAAATATAAAATACTGACGTAGATTTTAAATCAAAGTTTTTAAATAAATTTTAAATATCCTTCTAATCCCCATATTTATTAATGGTTAATTAGTATATTTGCTGACCTTTTTGTTGTTGTTATTAACGATGAATAAATAAATACACAAATATACTTCTAATACAATTAAAAATGTTAAGACTTTCCATGCAAATTATATTTGTGAATAGTTTACTTTTCATTTTGTTGAAGGCTTTTTGAAAATAAAACCCACATTTCTCTCACTTATGTACTTTTAAAATATATTCGACACAAATGGAGAATAAATACTGATTTCATTTTTAAAATATCCATTTAATGCTGATATTAATTAAGGTTAAATGAGTTTATTTGTCAACATTAACACACGTGTGGACCAAAACAACAACAACAACAACATTTTTAGAATTTACTAGTCAAACCAAATCATAAATATAGAAAATGAACATTAATGACAAATAAATACAGTTAAATAATCCATTAAACATACGTATAATACAATTACGATGCAAGGACTTCCTGCAATTATTATATATTTAAATTAAAGGGAAAATAAAATCTTATTTTGACACTCAATTTTCTCTTTTTGTTGTTGTAATATATTTGACAAAAATCAACACTTGAAACTGACGTCATGTTGAGATTAAGGCAATTAAACATTTGAAAATATCCATTTAATTCCCTCATTAACTGATGGTGAATGATTCAGACGAGCACTGGAGTTAGGAAGGTTACCAGTTTAATCCCAATTTAACTCCTTCGTAGCCCTCGATAGTGAGCATCTTAAGAATCCACTTCGTCGTCTAAAAATAATACACAAGGTATTGATTCAAAAACAGTCAATTGAACGAAATTTAAGCAAATATTTCGGTGTAAAACACACAACGAGGCCAGAGGATCAGGACATTTTTTAAACACTGTGGACTCGCTTCTGTGTCAGTCGCATGCCTGATCCCAGTGTTGGGGGAGGCGATCCACCGCTTGTGCGTGCCCCTGTGTGTTGTTGCGTGTGTGTGTGTGTGTGTGTGTGTGTGTGTGTGGCTGCATGCGTGTGTGGGATCCTCGGCGCTGATGTTGACATGCGTGGTCGGGCCCGTGTTCGTGCAGATCTGCCGGGAGAGGTGCTGAGGTCACTGCGTCTTCACGATGGAGAGAGAAGACGAAGACGACTCCAGCGGCGCCAACACCCGGGTCACTCTGCCCCTGCAGCCCAGCCAGCAAGGGTAAGTCGCTCCGAGTCTGTCGCTTCACACGGACGAAAGGAAGGGAGTGGAAGAGAGAATCTGTGATGAATGTTTAGGATGATTTGATTTTTTATTGTCGTGGCTTCGATGAAAGTTGCTGCACGTGGTGGGATCGGCCGTTAATAGGTCGTCGGTTTAATCCCGGGGCTTGGATACGAATTTAACTTCACCAGATCTCACCCATGCTGGGAGTCACTTACTCTCGTCTATTTATTCTCTCCGTCACATGGCCGTCCGGCGCCTGAAGGTGGATCGCACGCATTTAACTGAGAATCTTTGGAAAAAGCGTTTTATATAAACCGTGTTAAACGAGGGGGGAACACCTGAAGTAACATGTTGCTCTCACCAGGTTGAACTATAAATCTGACCTTATTATTTTATTATGTCATTCATAAAAAAGGTTGTTAAAATGATTTGTTTGGTCTCCTTGTCCCGTACAAATATATTGAATAAATAAACCCTTTCTCTCATGTTGACATGTGTTTGTGAACGAAGTAAATATAGTGTTTTATTTCCTGCGCTGGAGGCTAAAAAAAAATACAAAACAACTACAGTTTATTTTCTTACACGATCTTTCTGTTAAACTGACGATTATATTTTTATACACTGTGCACTTCATTTAGCAAACATTGTATGTTTTTATTTCCCTAATGAATACAATTATTGATCAGTAAATATAATAGCAAAACAAAGGTTTTTTAATTTTAATAGTTGTGTCATCTTTTTATGTCTTTATTTTCAATGGGGATAAATATTGTGTGTGTGTTTGTAGATTTGTGTGTAAAGTGTTTTGTGTCAATGGTGTGATGCTATAGATGTGTATTGTGTCGTAAATTATTCCTAGCGAAGAGTTTGTTGCCACTTTTAAATGTATTTATGTCAAAAGGTCAAAGAGTCAAACTATAAAATTGATGGTATTTCATTTGTACTTATATAAATAATTTGTTGAATTTTAAATTGGTCCTTTTGAAGATTTTTGTCCCTTAAAATCCGAAAACATACAAAAAGAAAATGTTGTTAGATAATATTGACTTGATTTGATCATTATTCAATGATTTATATTTGAATAAACATGTCAAATGTTTAAATAAATTTATTATAGTAACACTTAGAACAGTCCCATAATACAATGTGGCCCCTAGAAGACTTAATGACATGTTTTGACGTGAAATAATTTCATTTTATTTCCGCCTGTTGCCCGGAAAAGCTTTTTATTTCCCATCAATAAACGACGACTTCTTGATGCTGACTGAGAGTATGTCTCCCTCTGCAGGGGGAACCATGACACTGCAGGCACGGGGACGACAGTGCTGGCTGTAGCTCATCGTGGTGAGTCGAATAATTCAGTAAAAAACTCAATATTTCTGATGAATTACAACCATTTTACGTGTATATTTAATGAAAGAATTCGCAAGACACCTTCTGTATTTGATAAATCAGTAAGAATTGTTGTGTAATTAATTAAAACCAGTTTAAAAACCTCTTTTCGATCAGGTTTTTATTGTGTTTTTTTCCAGACGACAGTAAAGAAGAAGGAGCCAAGATGGAGTACGGATACCCCATCACCTGTGGGGAGAGCCGAGCCGTGTTGCTCTTCAAGAAGTTTGTGTGTCCGGGGATCAACGTCAGATGCGTTAAAGTAAAAACATTTTTATCTTAGCAAACTGTGTTTTTTATGACATTAGTTAAAAATGTGATTTTGGTTCCTCAGTTCAACGACCAGCTCATCAGCCCCAAGCAGTTCGTCCACCTGGCGGGGAAAGCCACGCTCAAGGACTGGAAGAGAGCCATCAGGCTGGGAGGCGTGATGCTCAGGTGCAACTTTATTTATCGCTTGTTCAACGACGGCGGCGAAGCGGCTCGTCCCGTGTCTTCCACCCGCCCGTCGTGGCTGCTGATGATACGGTAGATGCTGCGAAGAGGCGTCCAAACACCAGCAGTCACGGCTGTGGGATCAAATGACATGTTATCAAGCTTGTCACACTATCTTTCTCACACGTTTCTACTTGTTTTCCAGCGTCAATACTGTGACATTGAACCATTACACCTTCATTTGTCAACATGTTTTTCACTTTTTCACACTGTAGTCGAACTTTACTGTGAAACCTTCAGATTTAAAATGAGGAAAAACACTTAAATTAATTAGATTATTGTTGTTGTATATTTATGAGATAGGAATTATATTAAAACTGATCTTGTTTTACTCACAAGAGCATATCAATGTGAATAAACAGGAGTTTATGTTTGGAAAAAATGTGTAATTCATTTTGATCCATAACTAAACGAGGACATGAATAAATAAAACATTTGTTAATGCTGGAAGATTAAACAAATATAAAACAAAAATAAGATCAACGTGTTTAATGAATTTACTTTTATTTGATCACGTTTTCTTACATTACCTTTCTGTTATAATTATAAATCACTTTATATATTTATATTTTATATAAGTGTGTATTTTTGTGTGTATTATCTCCAAATTGTGCAAAAACATCCATTTATCTAATTACTGTTGAACATCTTTTTATTTCATCTTTTTTTTTAAGTATGTTGGTAATTAAAAAAGTTATATATATTTAATTATAATTGGTCTCAAAGTTTTAAAAAGAGATCTTCTCTAGAATGTTGCGTCTGGATACGATACTCATTTTCAAAAGTATTAATACAACCTCCTTCTAACTTCAAAAAAAAAATAAAGAAATAATTTAACTTGTGGGTTTTTTAATTTGTAAATGTTGTAAACAAGTTGTTTTTTTCTTGTTGATAAAAATATTGTTTTTAAGTTTGGGGATATTTTTTTATCCTTGTGTTGTTGAAAATAGTATTGAATATTTTACCGAGTATCAAGTTTACAATTGTATTATTGTGACAACCCTCATAATTATAACTTAACCTAAACATTGGTTCGCACTCAGGTTCACCCGCCAAGCAGCGCCATCTTGTGGTCAAAGTTGTCATCTCCACGATGTGTCCCATGTTATGATCTAATTTAAATAATCAAATTTAAAGATTGTATACAATAAAAAACGTGTGTTTGTTATATGTTTCATAGCAGTTAGCTGCTACATGCTATCGTAAATAGCGGCACAGCAGCTAGCTGCTACTTGCTAACGTCATTAGCATCCATTTTAATTTAGAAAAATATTTGTATTTCTTTCATTTTTAACTCCCTAAATCCACATAAATCTACAATTTGAATCAAGTAATGAATATTTAAAATATATATGCGAGTGAAAACCTACTTTTATATAAATATCATCGACTTTTTATAATATTTTTCAAGCAGAATTTTCAATTTATATTTCATTTAAATGTCCATCCCTCCCTCGTCTGCACAGGAAGATGATGGACTCCGGGCAGATCGACTTCTACCAGCACGACACCGTCTGCAGCAACACCTGTCGCAGCACCAAGTTCGACGTGTTGATCGGCAGCTCGCAGCTTCCTGCCGGAGCTCCGGCGCCGCCCAGTCCGGCTCTGGACCTGCTCGGTCCGATGCCTTCGCTCACAGGTGCGTCGTCTTCCACCTGACGGGTCACATGACCAGCACAGGTGTGGACTCATCAAGTCAATGTCGTGGTAGAAAACGAAGGCGTGGACGAGACGCCGCCGGAGGAGAAGTCGTGCTCGGCGGCCGACTGGTGTCCGGGTCTGGTCGGACTCATCAACACGTCCAACGGACATGTTGCCAGGAGGAGGAAGAGCAGCTCGACAGGTGAGAGGAGATGTGTTTCTGTGGAGAGAATGATTCATTCAATCTCTTGTTATTATCCATGAGTTAAATTATTATCATTTGTTATTGAGATCTTCTTCATAGAAACACACGAGATGATAAGAATCTTTTTTATTTACACACCATACGTTGTGTTAAAGAAACAGAATAGGTACAGACGAGTTAAACATTGTGACGAGTCAAATATTTTGAGTTAAACATTTTATAAAGGAAAGATTGTGTTTCCTCTGTTTAATCTAAAAGACGGATGGATGGGTGGATGGATGGATGGATGGATGGATGGATGGATGGATGGATGGATGGAAGGACAGACGGATGGATGGATGGATGGATGGATGGATGGGTGGATGGATGGATGGATGGATGGATGGATGGATGGATGGATGGATGGATGGATGGATGGATGGATGGATGGATGGATGGATGATGGAAGGATGGATGGATGGATGGATGGATGGATGGATGGAAGGACAGACGGATGGATGGATGGATGGGTGGATGGATGGATGGATGGATGGTTGGACGGATGGATGGATGGATGGATGGATGGATGGATGGATGATGGATGGATGATGGAAGGATGGATGGATGGATGGGTGGATGTATGTATGGATGGATGGATATATGGATGGTTAGACAGATGGATGGATGGGTGGATGGATGGATGGATGGATGGATGGATGGATGGATGATGGATGGATGGATGGATGGATGGATGGATGGATGGATGGATGGATGGATGGATGGATGATGGATGGATGGATGGATGGATGATGGATGGATGATGGAAGGATGGATGGATGGATGGGTGGATGTATGTATGGATGGATGGATATATGGATGGTTAGACAGATGGATGGATGGATGGATGGAAGGACAGACGGATGGATGGATGGATGGATGGATGGGTGGATGGATGGATGGATGGATGGATGATGGATGGATGGATGGATGGATGGATGGATGGATGGATGGAAGGACGGACGGACGGATGGATGGATGGATGATGGAAGGATGGATGGATGGATGGATATATGAGTGGATGGATGGATGGATGGATGGATGGATGGATGGATGGATGGATGGATGGATGGATGGATGGATGGAAGGATGGATGGATGGATGGATGGATGGATGGATGGATGGATGAATGATGGATAGATGGACATATGGGTGGATGGATGGATGGATGGATGGATGGATGATGGATAGATGGATAGATGGATAGATGGATAGATGGATAGATGGACATATGGGTGGATGGATGGATGGATGGATGGATTTATGGGTGGAAGGATGGATGGATGGATGGATGGATTTTTATTAACATCCGTCATCTCAATCCTTCGAGTCACAAACTCTGAAAAACTCTTACATTTCAAACTCTGACATCCCTGTGGTTACCGAGGCGACCAGCAGGTCACGGACAGAGTCTGACAGTCAAACCTCGAGGGGGATTTTTTTCTGAGCGTGAAACTGCTTCGCCTGCAGCATGAAGTTCTGATCGTATTATTGGTTACAAATGTAGCTCTTCAGCCTCGACCTTTCCTCCCTTGTTCTCCGCAGACAAACAAGTTTAACCTCCCATGATGGGATTTGTAGCTCCTGACATTTTACGTACATCTCAACAGAACGCATCATGAAAGTGCAGAGATTTTTCTTCTCATGTCTCTTCCATCCATCCTAGACCTGCTGTGTCGCTCATGTGTTCTCAACATGATTCCTATCTCCCTGTGTAGACGCACTTCTCAGCCTCTGGAGGTCCGTGGTGGACTCGGGGTTGATGGGCGACGTCCTGTCCAGTCTGAGGAGCGAGTTCTTGGCTGCCCTTAAAGGGGTTGAAGTTCGGGGCGAGAAGGACAACCTGCAGGAGACTGGTGGGTCCAGATGACCCGGACAACTGTAGCCCAACGAGTTATTTTGAAGAGTTTATCATTGTGACGACTTGAACTTTTTGACGAGTTAAACTTTTTTGACGAGTTAGGAATCGTGAAAAGTTTAACATTAATTTGAGTAAAAAATCTTGATGAGTTAAACCTTTTGACAAGATAAAAATGGTGATGAGTTAAACATGGTGACGAGTTAAACATGGTGACAAGTTAAACATCTTGACAAGTTAAACATGGTGACCAGTTAAAAATCTTGATGAGTTAAACCTTTTGACAAGATAAAAATGGTGATGAGTTAAAAATGGTGACGAGTTAAACATCTTGACAAGTTAAACATGGTGACCAGTTAAAAATCTTGATGAGTTAAACCTTTTGACAAGATAAAAATGGTGATGAGTTAAAAATGGTGACGAGTTAAACATCTTGACAAGTTAAACATGGTGACCAGTTAAAAATCTTGATGAGTTAAACCTTTTGACAAGATAAAAATGGGGATGAGTTAAACATGGTGACGAGTTAAACATGGTGACGAGTTAAACATCTTGACAAGTTAAACATGGTGACGAGTTAAAAATGGTGATGAGTTAAACCTTTTGACAAGATAAACCTTTTGACAAGTTAAGAATCACGGCAAGTTAAACATGGTGACGAGTTAAAAATGGTAATGAGTTAAACTTCATGACAAGTTAAACATCATGATGAGTTGAAATTGGTGATGAGTTAACCATAGTGATAAGTTAAATATCATGACAAGTTAAACATAGTGATGAGTTAACCTGTTAAACAGTTTCAGTTCGTACCTGTCATCTTCAGCGTAGCAAGGGATACTTACTTCAGCACTAAATAGGCAATAAGTACGAGCGAAGAGTTTGTTTCTGGCTCCCCCAGTGTCAGAAAAGTGTAATTACAACATTGTTGGATCATCTGTTCTTCAAGGATCTTGTTGTCTTGCTTTTTTTATTTTACTTCTGTTAGCTCAGCCCAAGTCAGGGTCAAAAACATTGTGAAATCATTTAAAAATGATCAATAATGTAAAAGTGACTTAAGTGCTGGTGACATAAATAAAAGAGAGAAGTGAAGCCAGACTGTCCTGAACTTTGACTCTTATGAATGTTAATAATCTGACTTTTCAAAGGCAACTTTGTCTTTCACTTTTCTGTGCAGTAATGATGGTTTTTCTGCTTGATCTCCTTCTGTTCCTCTGCAGACGCCGTCTTGTTGAACTCCTTGAGCGAGATGTTTGGACTGTTGGACTCAGTGAAGCAGGCGGTCGGACACAAAACCAGCCAGAACCTGGAGCACAAAGGTTAGAGAGTTCTTTTCCTTGTTCCAAGTTAAACATTTTGATGAGTTAAATATTCTGACAAGTTAAACATCTTAACAAGTTAAACATTTACGTGTATGAGTTAAATATTGTGACGAGTTAAACATCTTGATGAGTTAAACATCTTAAAGTGTTAAACATCTTGACGAGTTAAACATCTTGACTAGTTAATCATCTAGGCAAGTTAAACATCTAGACGAGTTAAACATCTTGTTGAGTTTAACATCTTAACAAGTTAAACATTTACGTGTATGAGTTAAATATTGTGACAAGTTAAACATCTTGACGAGTTAAACATCTTGACGAGTTAAACATCTAGACGAATTAAACATTTAGACGGGTTAAACATCTTGACGAGTTAAACATCTTGACGAGTTAAACATCTTGACGAGTTAAACATCTTGACGAGTTAAACATCTTGATGAGTTAAACATCTTGACGAGTTAAATATTTTTAAGAGTTAAACATCTTGACGAGTTAAACATCTTGACGAGTTAAACATCTTGACGAGTTAAACATCTTGATGAGTTAAACATCTTGACGAGTTAAACATCTTGACGAGTTAAACATCTTGACGAGTTAAACATCTTGACGAGTTAAACATCTAGATGAGTTAAACATCTTGATGAGTTAAACATCTTGACGAGTTAAATATTTTTAAGAGTTAAACATCTTGATGAGTTAAACATTTTTAAGAGTTAAACATCTTGACGAGTTAAACATCTTGAAGTGTTAAACATCTTGACGAGTTAAACATTTTTAAGAGTTTAACATCTTGACGAGTTAAACATCTTGACAAGTTAAACATCTTGACGAGTTAAACATCTTGACGAGTTAAACATCTTGATGAGTTAAACATCTTGACGAGTTAAACATCTTGACGAGTTAAACATTTTTAAGAGTTAAACATTGAGTGACAGGTCGTTGACATCAGCTGATGCTCTGATTGGCAGAGACAGACGTCCACATGGACCTGAGCAGGAAGAAGGTAAAGACTCATCGATCAGCTCATACTAAACCATCTCCACTGATCCTCCCGACCGGCTTGAGCCAGAACCTTCTCACGTCCGTCATCAGCAACACCGTCATCCATCCTCTCTCCATCATGGGCTTATCCGCGGCGTCGTACCCGCAACTGCCCGTCAACCCCCAGCACGCCACACAATCCCCCGCGTCCGCGAGTCGCACCAGCAGAGACGGTCCTGCCCTCGAGGGGGAACTCGACGCCAGGAGGCAGGAGCGAGTCCGTCGGCCGGAACCAGACGGACGCTCCGGGACACGCTTCCAGTTTCAAGACAATGGGAGCCTCACACAGGTCTTCTGCGACGCCGAGCGAGTGTTCGGGAGGAAAGCGTCCAAGAAACTCAAGACCAAATGAAAGAGACGTGATGCGTTCAAAGACTTTGGTAGTTCCGTTCATTTTTAGTGGAAAAATCTTCGATGAGGTTTTTGTCGTCGTCTTTTATACAAAGTCATGTTCAAACAAGTGTGTCGCTGCAGATCGATCGTAATAAAATACAACATTGTCGTCTGTCGTGGGAGGAGCTCAGTCGTCCGTTAGAGACGTGGAGTAGATCCAGTTTGACTCATTTTTATGGCCTGAGACAGATTTAAACACATTTAGTTGTGTAAAAAAAAATGGGATGAAATAGTGAATTAAGTGCAACTAGATCAACTTTAAAACAGATTCCAGAGACAGTTTTCCAGAAAGAAGAAACAATCTGGAAAATTTAAAAACAGCTAAAAATGTATTTCAATGTATTTATCGTGATAAATTAACATTCAATTCATTATTTCACTTCCTGAAGCCCTCGTTGGAAGTTGTTATGCCGACATGAAACTACTGCTGCTGACACAAGGTTTGCCGTGAGTAGGTTTTGCTCAAAAGCACTAAGGCAGCACTTTTTCTTCACCACGCATGGTTTTATAATGTAAAAATGTCCATGATATTTATTCATCTTGTTAATGTATCCAAATAATTTTAATAATTGCTGTTGTTGTTGTTGTTCAGGACGTTTTTTTTAATATCTGTCCAACTTTTTTCTTCAACTGTTGCAGTGCATTATGGGACTTTTATGTGTAATATTGTTGTACGATAGAGAAGTTTATACAGAGATTGAGTTAAACAAAGATAATATCAGGGGCTTAAACTTGAGTGTTTTATTTTAAATTATATTTATAAAAGTAGAAATTCATTAATTTTAACATTTTATTTACGTAATATATTTATATATTATATTATATATTAATATATATAGCAGATCATGAGATTTTGATGTTGAAGCAATTAGTATGATTGACTGTTGCCTTGGAAACAGTTCTAGAAAATATCCATAACTAACAAAATATAATTATTTATTATTATTTATTTTATTTTAATTTAATAATTTCATTTATTTAATATTATATTTGTAAACAAAAATGTATTATTTAAAAGCTATTTTCAAGTGATTTTTTATTTAATTAAACAATAAAATAGTTTAAAATGACTTAAAATGCTATTTTATTTTAATTGCCACAATTTCAAATAGAACTGTTATTATTTTAAAATGGGTTTGAATTGTCGATCCAGAGTTTTATTTTATTTGTGTGGTTTGTAAGTTATTATCATTAAATCTACGAAGGAGACCTCCAGAGGAATCAGTAAAGTGTATCTATCTATGATAGATGGGTGTCAATATGTCCCATAATGCACTGCAACAGTCTGAAATCAAGTTGTGTAACATATTTCCGATCAAACTTCTCGACGACAGTGGTTCAACCCTCGATGACCTCGGAAAGTGTTTTTTTTCATCCACATTTCACTTGTAAAACATCAAAAGATAGCGACTGTGATTGACAGGAGGGTTCAAAGAGAAACAATGATGTCACGCAGACGTGTCGTGACGCGTCAAAAGTCGATACTCGCCTGAGATCTTATCAAAGATCTTGGATTTCAACAGCAGTTTCATAAAAACTGTCACTTTCTTCCAGAACTCTGGGCAGGAGCAGCAGAGGACACTAGGGGGCAGCAGCGACATCTTGACGAGTTAAACATCTTGTTGAGTTAAATATTGAGACGAGTTAAATTTTTTTACGAGTTAAACATTAAGACGAGTTAAACATCTTGACCAGTTAAACATTAAGACGAGTTAAACACCTTGACGAGTTAAATATTGAGACAAGTTAATTTTTTTTACGAGTTAAACATCTTGACCAGTTAAACATCTTGACAAGTTAAACATTTAGACGAGTTAAACATTTAGACGAGTTATACATCTTGACGAGTTAAACATTTAAACGAGTTAAACATCCTGATGAGTTAAAAATCTTGATGAGTTAAACATTTAGACGAGTTAAACATTTTGACGAGTTAAACATCTTGACCAGTTAAACATTTAGACGAGTTAAACATTTAGACGACTTATACATCTTGACGAGTTAAACATTTAAATGAGTTAAACATCCTGATGAGTTAAAAATCTTGATGAGTTAAACATTTAGACGAGTTAAACATTTTGACGAGTTAAACATCTTGACCAGTTAAACATCTTGACGAGTTAAACATTTAGACGAGTTAAACATCCTGATGAGTTAAAAATCTTGATGAGTTAAACATTTAGACGAGTTAAACATCCTGATGAGTTAAAAATCTTGATGAGTTAAACATTTAGACGAGTTAAACATTTAGACGAGTTAAACATCTTGACCAGTTAAACATCTTGACGAGTTAAACATTTAGACAAGTTATACATCTTGACGAGTTAAACATCCTGATGAGTTAAAAATCTTGATGAATTAAACATTTAGACGAGTTAAACATTTCGACGAGTTAAACCTCTTGATGAGTTTAACATCTTGACGAGTTAATTATTGAGAAGAGTTCAATATTGTAATGAGTTAAAGATCTTGACTAGTTAAACATTAAGACGGGTTAAACTCTGTGACAAGTTAAATATTTTGACGAGTTAAACATCTTAAAGTGTTGAATCTCTTGAAGAGTTAAATATTGTAATGAGTTAAACATCTTGATAAGTTAAAAATCTTGTCTAGTTAAACATTTTGACGAGTTAGACATTTTGACGAGTTAAACATTAAGACGAGTTAAACATCTTGATGAGTTAAACATTAAGACGAGTTAAGCATCTTGACGAGTTAAACATTAAGACTAGTTAAACATCTAGATGAGATAAACATCTTAACAAGTTAACATCTTGACTAGTTAAACATCTAGATGAGTTAAACATCTAGATGAGTTAAACATCTTGACTAGTTAAACAATAAGACTAGTTAAACATCTAGATGAGATAAACATCTTAACAAGTTAAACATCTTGACTAGTTAAACATCTAGATGAGTTAAACATCTTGACAAGTTAAACATTAAGACTAGTTAAACATCTAGATGAGATAAACATCTTAACAAGTTAAACATCTTGACTAGTTAAACATCTAGATGAGTTAAACATCTTGACTAGTTAAACATTAAGACTAGTTAAACATCTAGATGAGATAAACATCTTAACAAGTTAAACATCTTGACTAGTTAAACATCTAGATGAGTTAAACATCTTGACTAGTTAAACATTAAGACTAGTTAAACATCTAGATGAGATAAACATCTTAACAAGTTAAACATCTTAACAAGTTAAACATCTTGACTAGTTAAACATCTTGACTAGTTAAACATCTAGATGAGTTAAACATCTAGATGAGATAAACATCTTAACAAGTTAAACATCTTGACTAGTTAAACATCTAGATGAGTTAAACATCTAGATGAGTTAAACATCTTGACTAGTTAAACATTAAGACTAGTTAAACATCTAGATGAGATAAACATCTTAACAAGTTAAAGATCTTGACTAGTTAAACATCTAGATGAGTTAAACATCTAGATGAGTTAAACATCTTGACTAGTTAAACATTAAGACTAGTTAAACATCTAGACTAGTTAAACATCTAGATGAGTTAAACATCTAGATGAGTTAAACATCTTGACTAGTTAAACATTAAGACTAGTTAAACATCTAGACTAGTTAAAGACTTGTGCACCAAACAGGTGTAACTACAGGTGTTGACTCAGAATCAAGTCGTCCTCCTTCATCCGTCTTGTCGCACAAACGCTGTCAGACGTCCAGAGTCGGTCGACGTCTCTCGTTCTAATCGAATCTCTCGCCTTAATGTTGTCTCGCGACCACAAAATGAAGGATGAATCGCCGCATAATGGCGTCTTGATCTAATTGGGCGCCGCGGAGCCGCGGGCCAGAGCGCCGGCTCAGCACGACGCCGGAGCCGAGTCAGCACTTCTTCTCCAGAGAACTCACCAGACTCCACGACCAAACCTCGCTTTTGTCGTTTACAAGAAAAACAAACCTTTTCAATTCAGGATCTTTTAATTCATGCTAAGTTATTCTGTGCAGCAGAAACATGTTCTCGCTTGAATCGCTTGACTCTCTTGAATCTCTCGTCACTGAACCCGTTTCTCACCAGAAGCTTCGTCCAGAAAAACACTTGGTTTCGGGGAAAGAAGATCTTTGAGGAGCAGCCAAGATCGAAACGATCGAAGTCGCTTCAGGGCTCGAGACGTCTGAAGGTTTCATGTTCTCTGCTCTCAGGAGACTTTTTATCAGCTCCGCTCCGAGTCCCAGACGACTGAGCTGTGGATCTTTTTTTTAATACATTTTAAATATGATAAGCATTTGAACTGCAGCATTAGAATTAATAATAATTTCAATTAATAAGTTTCAATCTTTTGCTTTAATATTAAAAAAACAAAATGAAGATTTATTTCTTTCTCTTTTTTAGGAACATATTGATGTAAAAATGTTAATTTAACGTGTAATATCTTCCTTTTTCTGCTAAAAATTACTGAAACTATATCATAAATTGACATAAATTGACAGAAAACAGTTTTTATCTTTCTAGATTTCCCGGAAAAGGAGATGTCACAAACTGCAGAACGAGAATAAATAATCATTTAACTTGCAAATTTATACTTTAATATTTAAAAAAAACAACAAAGATTCTTAATAATAGAAATATATATATATATATATATTTCTTGTTATAATTTTTTTATATGCAAATTTAACGTAAAATAATGTCCATTTTCTGGTAAAAATGACTGAAACTATATCATAAATTGAAGATAAAATTAAAATAAATATTATTAAATGTTTTATTTTCTTTCTAGATTTCCCAGGAAAAAGCTCCGCTCTGAGTCCCAGACGACTGAGCTGTGGATCTTCTTTTTTAACAGATTTTAAATATGATAAACTGCAGAATGAGAATTAATAATAATTTAAATTGCAAATGTATGCTTTAATATTAAATATCTATATATATACACAGTATATATTTTTTTAATAACAGGAAAACCATTTTTAAGGAATACTTTATGTTAATATGCTAATTTATACATGTAATATTGTCCAAGTTCTGGTAAAAATGACTGAAACTATATCATAAATTGAAGATAAAATTTCAATAATTATTATTCAACAGTTTTCATTTTTATTAGAGTTCCCAGGAATATCTGAGCTGTAAAACACACAAATGATCTGGACTTGATAAATACTGTAGAATAAGAATAAATTATTATCTTTATCATCAAAATGATGCTTTAATACTGTATATTCAGGCAGGTTTTTGGGCATTGATTTTAAAAAATACTACATGTTTCAACTGTTGGATGAGAATCCATTATTTTCAAAGTTTGCTCAAATATTTTAAGGTCGAATTTTTAGTGATACATTGAATGAAAATTTGCTTTAAAAGTTTAAATTTTATTTCTAAGTAAATGTTTTGTGCTAATTCAATGTCAAAATTCTTATGGTGAAAATTCCTGAAACTTGAAGTAAAATGATTTATTATTGAATAGTTTTGATTATTTTTGTTTTCGAAGCTTCACTTTTAACAGAGTTGACAAAAGTAAAATTGTATTTGCAAAATTATTCTTTAATATGAAAAAAAAGAAGCCAGATTTGTGATGATAATTTGGGCGAACGAGAGGTTACGAGAGTCTATTATGACGTTATAATGGCTTCACTCCTCCAGCCAGCTGTAATCACGCCCGCTTTGTTTATACAACGAGTCCCTTGGAGGTGGAGACTTCCTGGGATCGATGACGTGCGGTGACAAACCTCAATGCTTGACCAATCATAGATGAGTGGGTGTGGTTACGGTCAACGAGATTTAATCTCCAGAAAAACAAAATGTTCCCAGTGGGCGGAGCTTAAGATAATTTTCTAATGTCAATATTTCAATGAAAAGAGAGTTTTGTACAAACACACACTGATGATACAATAGAGTCACACATCACAACAACACACACACACTAATGATACAATAGAGTCACACATCACAACAACACACACACACACTGATGATATAATAGAGTCACACATCACAACACACACACACACTGATGATACAATAGAGTCACACATCACAACAACACACACACACCAGTGATACAATAGAATCACACATCATAATAATAGACACACACTGATGATACAATAGAGTCACACATCACAGCAACACACACACACACTGATGATACAATAGAGTCACACATCACAACAACACACACACACTGATGATACAATAGAGTCACACATCACAACAACACACACACACACTGATGATACAATAGAGTCACACATCACAACAACACACACACACACACACACCAGTGATACAATAGAATCACACATCATAATAATAGACACACACTGATGATACAATAGAGTCACACATCACAACAACACACACACACACTGATGATACAATAGAGTCACACATCACAATACACACACACACACTGATGATACAATAGAGTCACACACCACAACAACACACACACACACACTGATGATACAATAGAGTCACACATCACAACACACACACACACACACTGATGATACAATAGAGTCACACATCACAACAACACACACACACACCAGTGATACAATAGAACCACACATCATAATAATAGACACACACTGATGATACAATAGAGTCACACATCACAACAACACACACACACACTGATGATACAATAGAGTCACACATCACAACAACACACACACACACTGATGATACAATAGAGTCACACATCACAACAACACACACACACACTGATGATACAATAGAGTCACACATCACAACAACACACACACACACTGATGATACAATAGAGTCACACATCACAACAACACACACACACACTGATGATACAATAGAGTCACACATCACAACAACACACACACACACTGATGATACAATAGAGTCACACATCACAACAACACACACACACACTGATGATACAATAGAGTCACACATCACAACAACACACACACACTGATGATACAATAGAGTCACACATCACAACAACACACACACACTAATGATACAATAGAGTCAAACATCACAACAACACACACAAACACTTACACACTATATTTTCAGCTTTCCTTTTTAAACAAATACAAAGTTCTAATAGTGCAGCAGTCGGACATGTTTGATAAATGTGTATTTTTTAAATTAATTAATATTTAACGTGAAAACGGTCCGTGTTTTAAAATTTAAAGTCACAGTAACATTTAAACGTTTAATAAAATAACATTTTATTTCGACAAAGAGCTCGTGAAACCGATCATGAATAATAGTTCCTGGATTTCTTTCTTTCTACTTTAATGTTCAATCAACTATTAACGCGGATTATTTGAATTAAAAAAACAAACAGATTATGAGACCCAGGCGTCAGTTCTCCGTCCGGCCGCTTGGAGGCGCGCGTCTCTCGCTGTGCGCGACAGTTTTGAACGGAGCAGAAAAAGTGGGTCTGAGACAAGAACCTCTCCCTCAACCGTGCTCGTGACGTCAGTGTGCGGTTCTGCCCCGGCGCGATCACCGTGTGCGCGTGAACTCCCGGACAACTGCGGGGAATAGACGCGCGCGGGCTCGGCCGCAGCGACACCAGCTCACCTGTGCCGCCAAAGTGGACTTAAAACACCTTCAGCATGAACACCTGCGCCTTCCTCTTCATCCTGACGGTGCAGATCTACGCCGATGGCATCGAGGGGCCAACAGGTAAGACCCGCGTCCGCGCGGATCCCGTCCTCGAGCCCCGAAAGTTTTTTACCATCGACGGAAACTTTAAAACGACGCGAAAGTCAAGCGAGTCTGGCGGGAAGTTTTTTCTTGCCAAACGTGCGACTGCGTTCTCTGGACTCTCGCTCTGGTTCTGGTTCCGAGAACCTGAGGAAAAAAAACCCTCAAAATAATCGGGAACTTTGGGGGTTCGGAATAAACTTTTCCAGGTGGATGTTGTTGCGGAATCTTTTTTTGGGGGTGAAGTGGATTCTTGAGGTTCTTCTCGACGTCAGGTATCTTTTTTTACCTGATGTCACTAAAGTGTTTGTGACTCGACATTATTCAGGATCAAACCTCGAGAAATATGTGACTTTTAAATAAATATAAAACAACATTTCAATTAAAATGTGATATTTAATCCAAAAATATATATATATATTCCAAGTTGGAGTCTCCGCCATGTTAACTGAGTTTAATTCCTTTTATCAAACAGGTTGGTTTCGTTCGCTCGTTAAACAAGTTATTGTTTGTTTATACTTTTATATTCCGTTATATTTATCGTCAGTAACGGGATTCTGAGCCACATTATGCTGCATTAAAGGTGCACTGGCTACTTCAGGGACGGACCGTGAACGCACCACGAGCTACTGTTGTTTGTATTAGTGACTAAAAAAACGGTTATTTTCCCTTCAGGGACCACTTTATATACTGTCGTTATGGGCCATCAAACCCAAAAGAAAGAATAATAACTGTCATTTAATTGTATATTAAAGACTATTTTTATTTTTATTTGATTTAAAGACCCTTAAGATAAAGAACACTTTTGTGCATCTTTTTTTTTGTAACATTTTATAATGTAAAATATCATTTTAAATACATTTTGTTTTGAAATATAATGTAAAAAAAACCCCCAAAACTTTTCAAATGTGATAAAATGACAGATAAAAGAAAATAAAGTCTTCAAACTGATTTTTTAACTAATAAAATAAGTTAAATAAAACAACTGTTCGCCATCATAAACAAACTGTATAAAGATATACTTTTTTAGTTTTTTGTTGACGTCATGAGGGCCACATGAAGACAGTCGGAGGGGCCGCACGTGGCCCCCGGGCCATACTGCCTTAAAATAGTCCCTCATTATTCTTGTTTAAAATATGAATTTTTATATTTTTAAATCAATGTGTACGGTGTATATATTCATATATAAACAGTGGTTTATATATAAAAATATAAACGGTGAAAATAATGTATTGAAGCTATCATGTGTGTGTAGAGTCGATGACATCATGAGTCGTACGTGATAAAAGGAGCCGCAGGAAAGCGTGACGCCGACGGTGAGACGTCCATGTTGTTTGCTGACATCACGCAGGAGAGAAAGTGCAGCGTCGTCCACTCATTAGCATCTTTGTTCCTGGACACTCGTCCACCTCCACAGCTTAATAACCGTTAAAGCTCCGCCGGGGATTTTTACATTTTTTATGATCAAATCCATATTTTCCATCACTGGTCCGGCCTGTCGGATCAGAGGAAGTGATTAGAGGCCATGAAATATGGAGGCTGTGACTGTGATGGGAGGATCTCCGGGGACATGAGGAGGTTATGGATGTGGAAACTCGGCGTCTGGCTTTTGTTTCGAGCGAGACCCTCGTTCGCTCGGATCTACGACGAGACGCTTGTCACGACCGGTCGTTTGAATTTAGAGCGACGCCTCAGTGCTCCAGATAAAGTGGTTAAATATATATTTCTGCTCCGTGACAAATTCATCTTTTTCTCCACTTTCTTAGTGATTGTTTCATTGAAGACGTCTTCGTTTTCTTTTCTATTGATGAAAACATCATCTTTTTTTAATATACATATATATATATATATATATATATATATATATATATATATATATATATATATATATATATATATATATATATGACTGTAACCTCAATTTATCTTTACTTTCAAATTTTATATGAATCATAGCTATTTTATCATTTATATTTCAGTAGATTTTGTATAAATTCAAGTATTATTTTATTTATAATTAACATTAAAATATTTGCTTCGTCCGTTTGTTAATTCTTTTGTGTTGCAATTAAACTTTCGGCAGCTAGATGGCAACGGTCATTACGTCCGCACCGGTTGAAGGGAATAATGAAATTCGGGGCCATGACTGAGGACGAGAGGATACAGTGACTCCAGCAGCTTTTAAAGCTGATGTTTTTGACATATTTTGGTTTGATAACAAATGAAAGCAGTTACGACTTCGTCAAGAGTCATGTGGTCTATAAATACTACAACACCAGAGTCAAGTACTGGACAATACTACAAATATATGCATCATACTTCTATTTCAATGGTGTTTTACTTTGAGTCTGTGATTTTTGAAATGTCAAACTACTTTTTTTTAGTCAGTTGACAAAAAAAACCACCATTTAAACTAGTAAAAATGAATGAACACAACATTAATTATCTCATCTTTAGCAGGAAAAACAAGAGATTTTGCTGATTCAGCGTTATTATAAAGTGTATTTTTCATGTACTTGATATTCTTTTACTGCTGCCCATGTTTTTTTTTGAGTTGTTTTTATCCGAAGGTTGTTCCCTGAATATAACGCTGACATTAAACCGATCCGGATTGAAGGGGGTGCTGTTCACTCTGGCTAGCTAGGCTAAGCTAGCTGGCAGGGTGACCCTCGGGCTAGCTAAGCTAGGTTGCATCTTCTCGCGACTCTGGATAAACGAGAGTAAACGTCAGAAAGTTGATGAATAGACTCGGAGACACAACATTCCGCCTCAGTCAGCTCGACGTGAGGAATCCAGCTGTACTTTCACGCCGCTGTGGCGAGGATTTACGACCCCGGGTTTGACCCGCGTGACCTTTTCTGACATCAGACGACTTGCAAACATACCAGCGAGAACCCGAGCACTAGCTAATATAAGCTAGCACTCTGAATTATTAGCTTATCATTATGTTGCTATGTTGATAATGTAGCACTAGCACTTGATGCTAACAGTATATATTCATAGTGTTTGTTTATTTTTGTGTTACAATTAAAAATTGGACTGAGGATGAGAGGATACAGTGGACTCCAGTAGCTTTTGAAGCTGATGTTTGGATAAGTATTTTTGGATAATATTTATTTTCAGAATATTGCAATGATATAGAACAGCATATAACATACATGCATACAAATATTCATAGTGTTTGTTTATTTTTGTGTTATAATTAAATTTTGTACTGATGAGAGGATACAGTGACTCCAGTAGCTTTTAAAGCTGATGTTTGGATAAATATTTTTTGATAACATTTATTTATTATACTGTATTGGTATTCAACAGCATATAACATACACACATACAAATATTCATAGTGTTTGTTTATTTTTGTGTTTTACGATTACATTTTGGACTGAGGATGAGAGGATACAGTGGACTCCAGTAGCTTTTAAAGCGGATGTTTGGATAAATATTTTGGGATAATATTTATTTTCCGTAAATGTGTTGATATAGAACATAAACACATAGAAATATTCATAGTGTTTGTTTATTTTTGTGTTACGATTACATTTTGGACTGAGGATGAGAGGATACAGTGGACTCCAGTAGCTTTTAAAGCGGATGTTTGGATAAATATTTTGGGATAATATTTATTTTCCGTAAATGTGTTGATATAGAACATAAACACATAGAAATATTCATAGTGTTTGTTCATTTTTGTGTTTCAATTACAATTTGGACTGAGGATGAGAGGACACAGTGGACTCCAGTAGCTTTTAAAGCTGATGTTTGGATTAATATTTTGGGATAATAATTACCTTCAGATATTGTATTGATATAAAACAGCATATAACATACACACGTACAAATATTCATATTGTTTGTTCATTTTTGTGTTACAATTAAATTTTGGACTGAGGATGAGAGGATACCGTAGCTTTTGTTGCTAATGTAGCGCTAGCACTCGATGCTTACAGTAGTGGGATTATTTACACTTTTTTTTTTACCATATTTTTGTGTAATTTGACTGGATATCAAGATGAACTTGATAATGGCTTTAATTGTCCGGCGTTGAATGTGAACTTCCTGTCGTTTATCGCAACATTCTTCCTCTCAGCAGCTTTTTTTCCCAACTCTGACTTTGACAAATTCATCCTGTGTTTTTATTTTATTTTTCGCCACGACCCTCATCAGGAAATAAGGAGTTCACGACTCATTACAGGTGAAAAAAGCGTCGGCCATTATGTCCGGAAACCGTCCGTCCCTGCAGGCCTGCTCTTTGTCGGCGTGGAGGTTCGAGTCCCGGCTGTGATCCGAGCAGAAAAGCTTGCATCACGGACGGAGGATCCCGTGGATGTTGCGTTTGATTCCACTCCGGCTGCATCGACGTGTGTGATGTAAGGAGGTGATTAGGAGAGAATTCTTCAGCTCCGCCGTCTGTCACGTTTGTTGAGCAACACATTCTGCTTCTGCCGGGTCATTTGGCAGCTCGGAGTCTGAGCAACAATGGGTTTGGATTGCGTCTCCCGGCCTGGAAGCGTGTCCGCCATGTTTGAACTAACATGCTGTTGTTCTTACTGACGTCGGAGAAAAACATTTTTATAGAGATTTGTCTTCATTTCTACAAAGAAAAACGGTGTGAGCTTCTGAAGAAAATATGATTACACTTAAATATCACATTTTTCTCTAGCGCAACACGGTATCGACAGCATGAATATTTAAAACAAGGTTTATTTTTCATTTTAATCAGTTTATTTAATATTCTATTATTTATCTTTTAAATCAAATTTTACATATTTTTCATTGTAGTGCTTATATTAAATATAGTCTGTACAAAGTAAATAAATAAGTATATATATCTATATATTAACAATTAACATGTAAATATTCACAGTGTTTGTCAATTTTTGTGTTACAATTAAAATTTGGACTGAGGATGAGAGGATACAGTAACTCCAGTAGCTTTCAAAGCTGGTATTTGGTTAAACATTTTTGGATAATATTTATTTTCAATAAATATGTTGATATAGAACAGCATATAACATACACACGTACAAATATTCATAGTATTTGTTCATTTTTGTGTTACAATTAAAATTTGGTCTGAGGATGAGAGGATACAGTGACTCCAGTAGCTTTTAAAGCTGATGTTTGGATTAATATTTTTGGATAATATCTATTTCCAGTATATTGTATTGACATAGAACAGGATATAACACACACATATTCATAGAGTTTGTTTATTTGTGTGTTACAATTAAAAATTGGACTGAGGATGAGAGGATACAGTGGACTCCAGTAGCTTTTAAAGCTGATGTTCGGATTAATATTTTTGGATAATATTTATTTCCAGTATATTGTATTGACATAGAACAGGATATAACACACACATATTCATAGAGTTTGTTTATTTGTGTGTTACAATTAAAAATTGGACTGAGGATGAGAGGATACAGTGGACTCCAGTAGCTTTTAAAGCTGATGTTCAGATGAATATTTTTGGATAATGTTTATTTTCACTATACTGTATTCCTATTCAACAGCATATAACATGCAAATATTCACAGAGTTTGTTCATATTTGTGTTGGAATTAAACTTCGGGCCGATGAATGTCAACAATTACACGGAGACATCTAATAAAAGTTAAACTGACGTAAGCGTTTGATGAAATATTGACGTCAAACCTCCAAAATAGAAAAGACAACATAAGACTCGTACTTCCTGTTCAAGACAGTTTGGTAAATATCTGCGACATCTACTGATGAAAGATTTTGGCCCCTGGTTTAATTCAGTTTGACACCAACGACATGGATGATTCCATTTGTGCACATGAGTCTCATCTGTGACACTCGACACACACAAAGGGCCTCATTAAACCCCATGGCAGGTCAGATTTGGCCCCAAACACCCTAAATTTGAGTGGCCAAAAATCTTAGAGGAAGAACTGGTGAAACACACCGGTATCAAAAGAGTGTATTAGTTAGAAATCATAGTGACTCACCTCGTGGATTGGTGGGATGTCGCGTAACTAATTACCGTATTTTCCGGACTATAAGTCGCTCCGGAGTACAAGTTGCACCAGCCATAAAATGCATAATAAAGAAGGAAAAAACGTATATAAGTCGCATTTTTGGGGGAAATTTATTTGATAAAATCCAACACCAAGAACAGACATGTCATCTTGAAAGGCAATTTAAAATAAAAATAGAGGCAACAACAGGCTGAATAATTGTACGTTACGTTACATGACACAACTGAGAACCTGGTATGTTAACATAACATATTAAGAGTTATTCAGAGAACTATAGCATAAATAACTAAGAAGTTTACCAAACCATCCGTGTAACTCCAAATAACTCAAATCACATGCAATCTTCATCCTCGTGTCACTTTTAAACAACTCTGCTAACTTCGGAGGTAGAAGATGTGGCGCTTCCTCTTCTACGTCGAAAATTATCAACACAGGCCTAGAGCGCCCTCTTGTGGTTTAGTGTGAAAATACTATCAATCTATAAATCAAGTACTGGACAATACTACACATATATACTTGTTACTACAGTATCACGATGCATCATATCATGACCCTGTATCGTATCGCTATGTTCTTCCCAATAAACATCGTAAAATCGCTACAATAACAAATTAACTGTGATCCTGGCCATGACTGAGGACGAGAGGATACAGTGACTCCAGCTTTTTAAAGCTGATGTTTGGACATATTTTGGTTTGAAAACAAATGAAAGCAGTTACGACTTCGTGAAGAGTCATGTGGTCTGTAAATACTACAACACCAGAGTCAAGTACTTGACAATACTACAATTACAATACAGTTTTAAACAACTAACTAACTCCGGAGGTAGAAGATGCGGCGCTTCCTCTTCTACGTCGAAATTATCAACACAGGTCTAGAGCGCCCTCTTGTGGTTTAGTGTGAAAATAACATGTGAAATGATATACCGGTAATAATGTGTTAATATTTTCACACATAAGTCGCTCCAGAGTACAAGTCGCACCCCCGGACAAACTATGGAAGAAAAAAAACCCGGAAATTACGGTAGTAGCCGTTTTTATTATTTCCAGATGAATTTTTATCTCTTGGCCCCGTGACTTACTTGAAAGTGTGTGAATTGATTGACAGAATCGTGAGAGCGTGGCGAGGTGAATTTTATCAGTGTCAAAAAGATTAATGTTTTTCATTTGACATCACAGTAGCACCGACGGAAAAAATACTTTTCACCGTTTCCAACCGAAAAAAAAACGAGTACATTTGTCCAACGAGATTGTGATCCAGGACGTTAGCTACGAACGTTAGCGACGGGACGGAATAAAGGTCAGTCCCAGTTGCGCGGATCCGTCCCTAATTGACGGAGAGCAGCGGCGTCCTGATTTGTGGCGCCTCATTTGCAATTCAAACCTCGAATGTTTTCTTTTTTTTTCCCTCCTTCTCTTCGACCCGACTCGCCGACAGAAAAGGGAAATGGTGGTGGAAATCGGGCAGCTCCGAGATGATTATACATGACGTCTATTATCCTGCCACCGTCTCCTTTTGTTGTCCATGTATTATTTAAGGGCTGAGGAATCGGGGGGGAAGCGGTTCCGTCGGGGCAACAAGTGGGCGAACAAAAACGACGCCCCGTCCCTTTTCAGAAGAGCTAATGAGCGCGAAGGTCTCGCCAAATTACTAATTAGCATTTCCTGAAAAGTTCCAATTGATTTCTTTTTTTCAATCGTGGTCCTCATTTACACAAAACAAATTGGAAAAAAAAAAAATTCCTTAAGGCTTGGCAAATATTCTCTCATCTGACGTTGCCAACAGGAATTGAAGCATTTTTCCATTTTTCTCTTGGAAGAGATTTCGAAAAGCACTTGGTATTTAAATTCCAAACATGCTGCGTGTGGCAGAATCAATGGAGGTTTTCGTATGAAAATGGAGTCTGAGCATGTGCGGGGGTGATCCTGCTCTTCTTATATCGTATGCGTTTGCTAATTGGTGCTTTTTTTTCCCCCCCGATCCTTCGCATAATTCAGTCGGTGTGGTCTAGAATCGCTGGAAGGGACATCGGTTTAAATCCCAGTGGAGTGCTTTTTTGTTACTAGGCTAGTGGTGATGAAAACACGTTCTCCAGTTGCGTTTGTGAATTAATGTTTCACTTAAGATCAAGGCTCGAGGTGTCGGTTTATCAGCAAGAGAGGGGAGATCCTGGAAAGCTTTTGGCCTGAGGGCACAAATGGACAAACGACTGCTCAGATTCAGCCACTTAAGAGATTTAAGGATCGGAGAAATGTGAGTTCTTCTACTAGAACATGGAGCAAATCCTCCACAGGAAGAATGAAATTCTGTGAGATCCAGGCAATGACTGAGGACGAGAGGATACAGTGAGTCCAGCAGCTTTTAAAGCTGATGTTTGAATATAATTTGGTTTGAAAACAAATGAAAGCAGTTACGACTTTGTCAAGAGTCATGTGGTCTGTAAATACTACAACAGCAGAATCAAGTACTGGACAATACTACAAGTATATCCTAGAGTATCGCAGTATATTGGAGAGTTCACTATCACAACAGCAGAGTCCAGTACTCGATAATAGTACAAATATATACTTGTTACTACAGTATTGCAACACCAGAGTCAAGTACTGGACAATACTACACATATGTACTTGTTACTACACTATCACAACACCAGAGTCAAGTACTGGACAATACTACACATATATACGTGTTACTACACTATCACAACACCAGAATCAAGTACTGGACAATACTACACATATATACTTGTTACTACACTATCACAACACCAGAGTCAAGTACTGGACAATACTACACATATGTACTTGTTACTACACTATCACAACACCAGAGTCAAGTACTGGACAATACTACACATATATATGTGTTACTACACTATCACAACACCAGAATCAAGTACTGGACAATACTACACATATATACTTGTTACTACACTATCACAACACCAGAGTCAAGTACTGGACAATACTACACATATATACTTGTTACTACACTATCACAACACCAGAATCAAGTACTGGACAATACTACACATATATACTTGTTACTACACTATCGCAATACATCATATTGTTGACCCTGTATCGTATCGCTATGTTCTTCCCAATAAACATCATAGTATCGCTACAATAACAAATTAACTGTGATACTGGCCACGACTGAGGACGAGAGGATACAGTGACTCCAGCAGCTTTTAAAGCTGATGTTTGGACATATTTTGTTTTGAAAACAAATGAAAGCAGTTAAGACTTCATCAAGAGTCATGTGGTCTGTAAATACTACACCAGAGTCAAGTACTGGACAATACTACAAGTATATCCTACAGTATCGCAGTATATTGGATAGTTGACCCTGTATCGTGATCAACAGATTCTTGCCAACACAAACCTCTAGTCGGCTGCGACTTTCCGTCACTCTGGCGTTTTTGTCGATCGCACTTCGCTCCTGATTGAAGCGTCCATCACCTGAGCTTCCTCCGAACAAGACTCCAGGACACAAGATTCACGGCTCTATCTCGGACGCCGCCCTTTCCTTGCGCTCCGGTCGGTCAGGCTCCGCGGCTCCTCCTGTCAGGGGGTTTTAATGCAGTATTGATCTTTCAAACTCCAGCAAGTCAATTTTACTTACATCGGATCAAAGTGACGCCGAGGTAGCGCGAGCCAGGAGGGTCAATTATCCGTCCGTCCTGGACCTGCTTCATATCAGCAGCTGCTGCGAGGACCTTGTTCCCCCAAGAATCAGGAGAAGAATTGTCTGTGTGAAGACGAAGTGGCACCAAAACAGACTTTCATTTGCTAAAAGTAAAAGAGCCTTGATTTGAACGATAGTCGTTCAATCCAAATCATCTTTTTCTGTTTTTAAATCCACATCCCAGAGTGGAGACAAAATCTTCGTATCTTTTGCATCTGTTTGACATTCACTTTCAAAAGTCCAATACTAGTTCAAGCTTATTTAAGTTTTCTAATCATATTTAAGCTCATTATATTCTCTACTCCTGCCTTAGATGCTGCATCTTTATTTAGGAAAACAATTTCAAAAGAGTAAGATCTTATGCCACCAATTGAGAACATGGGATTTTACTCCAATTTCCTCCCACAGGCCAAATGGCGACTTTTATGGTGTCGCCCTCGTCTCTCACCCTTAGGAAGCTGGGATTTGCTCTAGCACCAAGCTCTAGTAGAAGAACTCACATTTCTCCGATCCTAAAAACTCTTCACTGGCTGCCAGTTTCTTTCAGGATCATTTTAAAATTCTGGTTCTTACTTTCAGATCTATTCATGGTCAGACCTTCCATCAGTGATCTGATCCAGACTTACACCCCAGCTCGGGCTCTGAGGTCTGTGGGTCAGGATCTACTGATGGTTCCTGAACACGCTTTGGGACCAGAGGAGAGAAATCCTTCTGTGTTTGATGATCTACTGACTCCTTCAAGAAACATCTGTGTTTGATGATCTACTGACTCCTTCAAGAAACATCAGTGTTTGATGATCTACTGACTCCTTCAAGAAACATCTGTGTTTGATGATCTACTGACTCCTTCAAGAAACATCTGTGTTTGATGATCTACTGACTCCTTCAAGAAACATCAGTGTTTGATGATCTACTGACTCCTTCAAGAAACATCTGTGTTTGATGATCTACTGACTCCTTCAAGAAACATCTGTGTTTGATGATCAACTGACTCCTTCAAGAAACATCTGTGTTTGATGATCTACTGACTCCTTCAAGAAACATCTGTGTTTGATGATCTACTGACTCCTTCAAGAAACATCTGTGTTTGATGATCTACTGACTCCTTCAAGAAACATCAGTGTTTGATGATCTACTGACTCCTTCAAGAAACATCTGTGTTTGATGATCTACTGACTCCTTCAAGAAACATCTGTGTTTGATGATCTACTGACTCCTTCAAGAAACATCAGTGTTTGATGATCTACTGACTCCTTCAAGAAACATCTGTGTTTGATGATCTACTGACTCCTTCAAGAAACATCTGTGTTTGATGATCAACTGACTCCTTCAAGAAACATCTGTGTTTGATGATCTACTGACTCCTTCAAGAAAACATCTGTGTTTGATGATCTACTGACTCCTTCAAGAAACATATGTGTTTGATGATCTACTGACTCCTTCAAGAAACATCTGTGTTTGATGATCTACTGACTCCTTCAAGAAACATGCGTGTTTGATGATCTACTGACTCCTTCAAGAAACATCTGTGTTTGATGATCTACTGACTCCTTCAAGAAACATCTCAAGACACTTTTATTTGAGCTTTTTCTTAATTTTCCGGAACTCCTGTGTTTTTCTTATGTGTCTTGACCTTTTTTTCAATTTGTGTATTGCTTACCCTGGTCTAGAAAGGCGCTCTACAAATAACTTTAACTTACCTACATGTGACCTTCATAAGGGAAATAGATGTTATAAAATGAAATAAAACTCAAAGGATTTTTACACCGACATGGATATATTTGGAAAATCAACTTGGAGCCGACTCGGTCCTTTTACTTCGCTCCCCGAGGTAGAAAACTCCAGACTGCAAAAAAAAAAAAAAATTGGGTCTGTAAGACTGATGTTGCAATACTTCTGCTCACTCGGACCCCGAGGAGTTTATATTTATCCCTCCTGAGCTGTTTCTACTTCTGTCCACGGACGCCAGATTTCTCAGCCGTCTGATGGGACCGAGCGAGAGTCGACCCAGTCAGGGTTTAGGATCAGGTCGGGATCCTGTTGTTGTTGTTAAGCATGCGATACCTCCAGGTGAAATCTGAACCGCTGACACTCCTCCAAGAGTCAAAACACTCTCTCCAGACCATTTGTTCTAATGGCTACAGAGCTTTTGTCTCTGTTCCACCCGACTCCCCCGGGGGAGAGCGGTATTTCTGGTTTGACCGGTCAACGTGAGACTCTTATACCCTTAAAGAGAAACCGTATCAGCAGAGTTCTAGGAAAGTTGGCTCAGGCTGTGTTTTTAATATTTTTCTATTCATCTTTGTGTCGTTCTGTTGAATTTACAACTTTTCAAAATAGTATTTAAACATAATTATAGTTTTCTTTTCTCCAAATGATGCAGAATTGTTTGTGAAAATGCACTGATCGACCCCCTGCTGTGATGTCAGTTTTACCCAATTTCAAGCAGCATCATAGACTAATTCAGGGGTCTCAAACTATTTTAGGGGTTTCAAACTAATTCCGGGGTCTCATGTCATGGGCCGCAAATTTGAGGTGACTGAGGACGAGAGGATACAGTGACCCGAGAAGCTTTTAAAGCTGATGTTTGGACATATTTTGGTTTGAAAACAAATGAAAGCAGTTACGACTTCGTCAAGAGTCATGTGGTCTGTAAATACTACAACACCAGAGTCAAGTACTGGACAATACTACACATATATACTTGTTACTACACTATCACAACACCAGAGTCAAGTACTGGACAATACTACACACATATACTTGTTACTACACTATCACAACACCAGAGTCAAGTACTGGACAATACTACACATATATACTTGTTACTACACTATCACAACACCAGAGTCAAGTACTGGAAAATACTACACACATATACTTGTTACTACACTATCACAACACCAGAGTCAAGTACTGGACAATACTACACATATATACTTGTTACTACACTATCACAACACCAGAGTCAAGTACTCGACAATACTACACATGTATCCTTGTTACTACACTATCACAACACCAGAGTCAAGTACTGGACAATACTACACATATATACTTGTTACTACACTATCACAACACCAGAGTCAAGTACTGGAAAATACTACACACATATACTTGTTACTACACTATCACAACACCAGAGTCAAGTACTGGACAATACTACACATATATACTTGTTACTACACTATCAAAACACCAGAGTCAGGTACTGGACAATACTACACATATATACTTGTTACTACACTATCACAACACCAGAGTCAAGTACTCGACAATACTACACATATATACTTGTTACTACACTATCACAACACCAGACTCAAGTACTCCACAATACTTCACGTATATACTTGTTACTACACTATCACAACACCAGAGTCAAGTACTTCACGTATATACTTGTTACTACACTATCACAACACCAGAGTCAAGTACTGGACAATACTATACATATATACTTGTTACTACACTATTACAACACCAGAGTCAAGTACTGGACAATACTACACATATATACTTGTTACTACACTATCACAACACCAGAGTCAAGTACTGGATAATACTACACATATATACTTGTTACTACACTATCACAACACCAGAGTCAAGTACTGGACAATACTACACATATATACTTGTTACTACACTATCACAACACCAGAGTCAAGTACTCGACAAAAAATACAACCTCTTAGTTATTATACATTCTTACTGTATCTCATCAGTAGGAGGCACTTGTGTGGCATTAAAACACGAAAAACCAGTTCTAAGGTCAATTAAGCTAAATACACATTTTATTGGTTGTCACTGGACATGATGAGACGTCGTGCAAGCATGTGACCGGAGGCCTGTTTCTCATTGGTCGGTATGATTTGCACCTCTGACCGAACATAAAACAATCTGATTGATTCACTTGAAATCATGGTGAATAAATCATCGATGAGAGCCGGCGCTGAGAGAAGCGATACTTAAGAGTCTTGAGAGATGAAAAACAAACATTAGACGAGCAGCAGCGAGACCTAAACTAGCAACGAGCCTCGAACGTGTGTTTTGACGGCCCTGAGATCAAATGTGCAGATGTAAAAACTCTGGCTCTACCGCGTGCATTCCAATAAGCGCTTCTAGCCTTGCTTTCAGCTACAAAAGCCGCAGCGTTAAACTAATTATTCCTCTTTGCCGTTGAATGGAAGCCGTTTTCTCCCGTCTCTCGCCGGCACAAGCGCACCCGCGACACTTTGTTGCGACAGCTGCTGCCGACGCCTGTGCTGGCTGCTCGCGAGAAGCAGGTGCCGGCAACCGTGTTGACACAACTGCCAGATGACAATGAAACGGTGGCGGCGCTCGAACCTGCAGGAGAGGATCGCTGTCAATTTAACCGATTCATCCCGGAGAGAGAGAGTCCCCAACAAGAACTTTCATGTGAGCGTTTGCAGGCCGTTTCATCACAGTTCCATTTTGTCGGGAGTAAAAAAAAAGAGGTTGTTACTCTCATTGCAGAAAAATACTCGCAGTGGTGACTTTGCGTCGGATTACAGCGGCGTTGTATCAGTTTCTTATTTATATGGAAATTTAATTCTCTCTGACCGAGATGACGATGATCGTCAAACACGCTCGGCTCGATTGTCGCCGGTGAAATGATGCCGTCGTAATGTTCTCTGGTTAAAGAGAAAAAAGTAGATATTATTCAAAGAAGTTAATCTGTCGCAAAGAATCGGACGGAAAAATGGATGGACGCCAAAAAAAAGAGAAAACGAAACAAATCTCAGGTGGAAAAAACATTAAAAAAGTATATATTACAAGCAAAACATTGTAAGTAAGTAAGTCATTTTTATTTGTATAGCGCTTTTCCAGACCAGGGTCACAAAGCGCTTAAACAATCAAAAAAATACTTAATAAAGTATAAACTTTAAAGGTCAAGATAATACTGATAACACAACAGGAGTTCCAGAAAATCAAGGAAAAGTCTGAACAAATAAAAACGTCTTAAGATGTTTCTTAAAGGAGTCAGTATTTTATACGGTATCGTGTATTTCTACTTATAAAAAATGTTTAGGAAGGTTTTTAATCATCATAAACAAAATCATTAAATCAAATTTATTAGTATTAAAAAATACTTTTAATTTCTAAATAATTAAAATAAAACTAATGAAAGCAAATATAGCAAAAAATTGAAAAAAACGAATAATCTAAAAGATTAAAAGACATTTTTAATATAAAAAAATCTTATTATAAGTGATTTTGTGTTCAATACTTAACTTGCTCTTTTTAATATTAAATAAATGGTTCTGTAAATTAAGGTTTATCGTGTCTTATAAACACAAGATAAAAAACATATTTACAAGACAAACACAGAAATAAATGCAGCACCTGCTCACGTTTTTTAATATAAAATAATCTTATAAGTGATTTTGGGTGCAAGACTCGACTTGCTCTTTTTAAAATACACTCTTTGTAAATAGTTCTGTAAATAAAGGGTTTATCATGTCTTATAAACTTGAGATAAAGAACGTATTTACAAAGACAACCACAGAAATAAATTTAGCACCTGTTCCCGTTTTTATAAAAAGCCATTAGATGTTAACACAAGGAAACGCGTTGATAAGTAGAAGAATATAAATGAGTGAATTTGATCGACCATCCGTGAACAAAAACCTTCGTCTTCTGCTTCTGTTCCGCTCGCATCATAATTCCCCCTCCGAGTAAAAACGTGCTCCATGATGTTTCTGCCGTACTTTGCAACAAAGATGACTCCGAATGTAATTCCATTTCCAATTAGCATTTTCATGCATATTCATGATTTCTTTAAATAAAGACTCGCTGAGGTTGAGGTAGTTGCTGTTGGTTACAAGTACAATTTCTGTGGTATATTTTTATTTTTTTTTACGCCGCTCAAGCTCCGACGACAGCAAATGCATGTGGACAAGCGTTGACGTGACGCTCTGGAGCCGCAGATGCTGGTCGTCTCTTGCTTTGATGCTGATATGCGAAGTAGATACGTGTTCACTTCCTGCCGGTCTCATCCTGCTCGCCGCGTGTGAGGCGCGAACGGGATTCGCTCGGAAGAAAGATGGGCTTACGGGTGGATTTAGGTGGGCACCGGCATGACTCAGAGGCCGCTCGCACACTAATGTGTACACTTTGAAAATGGGATGTGCTCCAGAACGCCGACCTGGCTCTGCCGCATTATTTTTCTGAAATGGTTTCCACGCATTGCTGTGTGTCCTGCATTCTCTGGAATCCAATAATCATCGGTTTGAAAAAAAAAAGAAAAAAGGAACATATCGTTAGACTCAAAGATGGTCGAATCAAATCGATATTTCAGTCAGTTGGGAGTTTGGATGGAATTCAAATGGATCTCAGGTGAGACCACATGACCCGCAGCTGAGGGGGAGTCGTACGTTCATGCTAATCGTTGTGTTCTTTGGGGGGCGGAACCGATCGAGCCAATCGAGGACCACTTCCTTTGAACATGTTTCCATCGAAGGTTGTTGCTGGAGCATGTTTTCTCTGAGCTTAATGTGACGCTTCATAAGATGTACAACAATATATTTCAAGATGGTACGAACAAAACTCTGTCCCTTTTGAAACCATCCGGATAACCTTTGAACCAGACCTGGACGAATAAGATTCTACTGGGATACCATGCTATTTGCAGATTTAGACGTTTTGTTATCAAGGCCAAAAACAAATATTCAAAGACTGGATATCGTACTGGGAAACCTTTGGTCCACTTTGCGAAAATATTTTTGACCGTAGACCCTAAAAGGTCATGGTTGTTTGCCTGTCGTCCTGGTCCTGGTACCAATGGTTCTCTGCCACCACACGGTTCAAGCCCTACACGATTTGACTCTACTCTGTTGTGTTGTTCGAAACGGTGCTTGGGTAATCTTGTACGCGGCGCAAAGACGACCAACGACACAGCCTTTCGTTACAGCTTCATCCATAGTGTCCATAGGCCAGTAGACAAATAAAAGTTCTCTAGCTTGTCCACAGACCCAGGAACAACTTTTCAGTCATAACGTAGTTCTTCTCACATTGTTTTTGAGAAAATTCGTTTTTTTCGTTTCTTGGATGTCGCACTGATGACTTTGAAGTGACATCATCTCTGACCAAACTGCCGTCGTCAGATGGTCAACGTCACCTTCTTAGGGCCACCTCTAGGAACCAAAGTCTCTGAAAGTTTATCTTCTTTGATGTACCGTGGAGGTGGAAAAATGCAACACAGAGTCCAGTCTAGAAGAGCCATACGAGGTTTTAATGCTAACATGCTAGTAGCTAGAATCACATCTGGTAGGCAACTTGACAAAACAAGTGAAGGAAACATGTAAAGTGCACTTTGACAGCCTGCGTGTAGATGCTGTTGTATTTAATTTTCCTCCAATTTTTTACTCAAAATAAAGCCCGGAACCGCCTGTTGACTGTTGTGACACCACGTCACCGACTGCACACAAGCGGCTTGTCAAGTCGAGTACAATTAAGAGCCTTTCCATTGTTTATGTGATTTGGTTAAGACCGGCGAGTGCACGGAAAACACCCAGAGAGGCTAATGTGATTGAAAACCTAAAGCCTCGTTCAAACGGCGTGGGCCTGTAGCCGCCGACGGCAGATCGTCGATGCGTGTCATGAAGAGGGGGCAAGGCTGGAATTATGTAATCATGTTCTGGTTAAAACCATTTCAGAGAAACAACTTTATCTGACATGATTTGACAGGCTCTTGTCACGTTTTGCGAGTCCGTCTCTGGGGACGACGGGATGGTTACTGTCCTCGTCTGATGCGGAGTAAATATTTGTACAAGCCTCCATACATCACATCTGTGCGGCTACGGATCGTTCTTCCAGCGAACGAAATGGAAATGAGGACATTAGCATATGAAACGCGGGTCGTACACGCCTGTGATAAATGTATGTGCGACTGCCAGGATCAGAAGTTTAAGGTTCTGCCGCAGAAACAAGCGAGTGTTGCGTGAGAGCAGGTCGCCTGGTCTTTGTCTGTTCGGACAGAGAGGGTAATTAAGAGCCAGCTTAGAACCGGGATTACGGCTGGAAGATCACGAGGGACGGGAGAAAAGGCATTACAGGAACGGTGGTGAGTGTGGGTATTACGCTGCTGAGCCATGCTATCATGTGACGCTAAGACAACTGGCAGCAGAACCGCACTGATGGTGAGATGTTTTGCTTTACTCTAATAGGCTTTACCGCTTTGTTCGTCCACCTCGCTGCCGTATCTTTCTCACTGAACTTTGTAATCTGTCCGGGCCTCATTACAAAATGCTAATATTCTCCCCCTGGAGGTGTTTCACTAGTGTTGTTCAGGAGTGTTCTCCTTACACCGGCACCTTTTAAAAGATCGTTCGTCTCCAAAGAGCGAACACAAACACCTCTGAAAAGTCTGGGTTTTTGTAATTAAAGGGCTCGTTTAGCAAAGAGAAGGAGGTTGAAAAAACATTCAGGGGTGTAACAAGCCGTCCCTACTTTAAGTTCCACCATCTTTCCTGGTCTTCACAGGTCGATTTCCATTTCGCAGCATTAGGTAAATGGGCAGGACTAACTTAAAGACAGCGCATGGATGAAATAAAACAATATGAAACGAGTCCAGAACATAATTTTTATTCGAAACCAGGTTTGTTTTTTGTTCTGAATGCCAGTTATAAACTGTTCAATGAAAGTATAGTTTGGCCTCTATCGTACATTTTGGCCCCTGATTGTTTTCGATGGCTATTTGTCTTTATATAATAAAATAAGTGGATTAAAGTTTATGTAGATACGGTGATTTTGGGTTAAATATAAGATGAGGAAGACATGATGAATTTCATTAATACAAGTAATAGTGGAGTTTGTTTTTTTTAACGACAACAAATGGAGAGATGATCAAAGAAAAATATAGATACAAAGATTAACATAGAATATAATCATCTTTTCACAATTAAATAGTCTAATAGCACGAGGAATGAATGTGATATTGACTCAAATGAATGTGTGTGTGTGTGTGTGTGTGTGACACCTCCAATGGTTCACTTAATGTACTTTTTATTAGGCTTGTGACTTGGACTGATAAAAAAAAAGTTTGGCCCCTTGTATGATTGAGTTGTGCACCCTCTGGTTTTAGGAAAAACTTGTTATTATAATACATCACAAGTCCCATAATGCACTGCCACAGTTATGAGGACGTATTCCTGATGAACGAGCTTCAGAACGCTGACCTGTAAAGACCTCTCAAGTTCTTCAAAAGACGTTCTTCACTCGCTCCTGAGCTCATTTCGTCTCCCAAGCGCTCGCCACCATGTTGAGAATGTGAAATATCGCCTGCGACTTGTCAGACAAGCAGGTTTTGTTGTGATTTGCAAAGGAAACTGAAGCCGGTGCAACACCCCCATTATGTTCAGCCGTTTGTTGCCCTTTGGAGACGATGTAGAAGTCAAGCTGAGTGAATTTTAACAATGGAGTTAATGGCCTATCCCCAAAAACCGGAAAAGGTTACGGCGAATGCTTCTCCTTATCGTTGGCAAGAGTCTCTTCCTCTCCACATTCCTGCATTCTGACTGGATGATAATTTCCCTGAAAGTGCAGTTATCAGCACATTAAGTTGCAAAAGCACTCTTTCATTCTGACCAAATGTAGACGGAGCAGGGAATGTTTTTCATCAGCCGCGGAGTGCTAATCCCATCAGAGCGACTGGCCAAGTCAGCCGTGTCTGTAGTACGAGTCCCAGAACAAGAGCCAGACAGGAATCTGTGGCTCCGGTTAACTTGGCTGGATTCATTCTCCACTGAAGAAGCTAAATGGAAACACTCTTCCCAGACAACTTGACTTCTTAAATCCTCATTCATGGCCAGGACAGAGAGCCAGAGTCTGGTCCGCCTGTAAGGGGAGACAACTTTTTGATTGAAATTCATCGGTGGTTTTGAGGCGATGCGATGGCAGCCGGGGCTGGCATTATGGCAAATGAATTAACTAGATTTTACCTCTCAGCACAGGCTGTCTCGCTTCGCTGATTGTCTGTTGGCTTGGTTAGGCACATGGCCTCCCGGGGGATGGGGCTCATTCAATGCTGAGGCAATGGAACTGAGGATTTATCCCAGTCCACTGAGTTCCTGTGGCGCCACAAGCTCCTGCTGAAGGATTTAAGATGGGCTTGTTCGTCCGTCTCTCTCCTCAGAGATGAGGGAGAAAGATTTCTCTTCACTCGCAATAAATGTCTGAAAGTGGTCTTTATGTGTTCTGGTCAGAGTGAGGAATGGCGGAGCGCTCTGAAGCAGAGGATAGATTTAAGAAAGAAAAGGGTCTTTTATTGGTTTTAAAACAAGTGTGTGCTCTATTAAATTGAGGGGCCGTGTAACCTTATCGCCCTGCATGTTGCGTGTGTTTAACTTCCAATGTTGCTCTCACTTTTGTGCCCTTTTTTCAAGATGGGAACAATTTGGGCAACTTCAAATTAGGTTTCCCATTTAGCCATGTCTGGGAAATGAACAAATCTAAAACAGTCCCAAATATTGCACTGGCATTTTCATTTGACTGACGGGATTATCCATTTTATAACAATGCTTTGGGCATACGATTCGATCAAGGGCCTCCTTTATTTGTTGATCAGACCTTTTGACCTCAGCGGGTCGTGGGCAGAGCTACATTTATTGAGCAGTCGATAACCGGTACTCGACAGGAAATGCGAGTCTGATTTTGAAAGCGCTTTCTCGTTTTGAATTCCTAGAGCGGTAATGGAATTATTCTCCGACAAAACTCGTATCACAGAACACAGTCCACATCCCATTAAATCATCTACCCTCACTTCATTTGTTTGTCTTGGGATGTTCCTTTATTGAAGCTCATCCAGAAGGCTGCAAAGACAGACTTAATCTCTCACTAAAAACGGCTTCTTCAGTTCCCAATAAGAACTGAGCTGTGTCTCAAATCGCATACTTGAGTACTTAAACTTAGTGTTTTTAAATATATATGTAAATATCTCACCAATATTTAGTTTCTCATATTTCTTGATCGAAACCAAACGTGCTGCCAGCAGGTGGCGATAGTGTTCCTACAGCTGGTTGAAATCATCGTTAAATAGTAGTAGAAGAAGACGCTGTCGCGTCATTTCCTGTTAGTGTGTAGCAGCAGAGTTTGATTTGAGACATACTATCTGTGGAGACTGTGCGTACTAGTTAGTACGTACACTATCCTATGCGGTTTGAGACACAGCATTGTTATTTAATCTCTCATTTAAAACGGCTTTTTAAGTTCCCAATAACTGGTGAAAAATGTCTTACTAGGGAAGAGAAAGAGAATTGTTTCACAAATATTGAATTTAAGTAAATGTACATGAAGTGACTCGGGTTGGCATGAGTTTGACACGTGTGTTCTATCGTGGGAGATTATCTAAAGGGAAGTAACTGAAAAAAGCCGTACCATAGTCTGTAACTTGCATATCTGGAGGAACTTCTAGGTTTTGATTCCATAACAAACTATATTCCTCTGTCATCTGTACACAAAATCCTTCCACTGAAGCCTCGGCCAACCTTGTCTTTTCTCAAAGCTGTCTATAATCTCTTTAAAAAAAAAAAAGATGGTCCAGGAGCTTATCCTGTTTTTGTTCCTTAAAAGGCTGAGGCACGTCAAGGTGCACTTTTAAAGCTCCAATTATTCCGGACAGTCTGTGTTGATTCCATCAAGGCTTTGTCGTTCCTTTTTGTTTTTCTGCTGCGTCATCGATCAATTCTGGTCACTTTGCTTCTGCTGTGACTGCGATTCAAGTCGGTCTCTAATGAAGGGAATCTTCTGCTAAGCTGACCCATATATGCCACTCACTGGCTGATAAATCCTCACTTTCTGCACTCAAAGTTCTATTCTTGAGGCACTAAACACATCCCTCTTGACGCACAGACAACCGTGGAAAGGGTTAAAGCTGAAACAAAGAAAAGGGGAATTAAGGAGAGAAACATGCGGCGTCGCCTGAGAAAGAAATAAAGAGAACTTTCCCTTCTTTTCTCTCAGCACGCCGGATCATTAAGCACTCGCTTCAGATCTTCTCTCTTCATTAAATGCTTGTTACCCGGAATCTGTTATGACGCTGCAAACATTTCAGCCGAGGCAACAACATATTAGACGTAAAGAGTTGGTTTGAGGATTCAAATGTCACTTCAGGACAGTAACGGTTCGTTTGTGCACAAACCAAACAGTCAATGTGCGACTTCATCGCTTTAGGAAACATTAAAAAACGATGTTTTTTTTAAGTATGTTTCATAAAGTAGAATTCTTAACATCGCTGTAGTATTCTTTTTATTAGCTTTACACACTTTCAATGGGAATTAAATACAATAAACATAACCTTTTATCTCAGTTTAATGACTCTGAATTGGAATATAAAGCACATTTTGTACATTTTTCAAGCACAGAGATTTTTTTAAAATTTTTAGCTGGTAGTAGCAACCAGTCTTTCACGATCAAACACTGCTCAATGACTAACATTCTGACTCTATTTCTAACTCTATCGGTGATGAGGCCAGACAGCTGTCTCTCCATCTCACTTCCTCTCAGTGAACTCATCCCTGAAGCTGCGTCAATATGCGTGTTTTATATCCCCTGAAAGTTATGCTTTCAGGAAACACTTAAAAAATGGCAAAAAAAACCAGAAATGATCCTGTGTGTTAGCTTTATTAAAAACATACACACTCTTTACATAAAACAACTCTTAGATGAAGATTATTAATGATAACCCGGGCCGTGAAGCGTGCACAGACTGTGAGCATCATTGATGATCCTTCACAACTCAAGCGTGTTTCCTCTCATCTGCTGGATGTTGAAAGCGGAACACGTCTTTTGTAAGCCTCGCATCAAAGGTGGCGGGATCAGTCCGACCTCCTAATTGGAGCAGACTCCTGTGCTGTGGTTCAGGTAACGGGTCGTCGCGGTATCTCTTACTTAATCTCAAGCAGAAGACGACACGCTGGTGAATTATTCATGGGGTTGCACGTGAGCGGCAGGTCGTCGGGGAAGTGATCATGAAGAAGAGGGATGTGATGGAATGTGTATTTTTGAAGGATACTTTTCCCCCTGATGCAGTATCACGACACAGTCTCTCCAAACCAGGCACTGAGGCTGACAATACCTCCCCCTAGGGGCTCGTTCTATGTGATTGAATGATTGAACATTTGCATCTTCTTCACTGGCTGAACCACCAGTACACAGCAAAAACGAAATCACCACATTACGACTTATTACAAGTACCAGAAATAGCCTTTTTCATTATAATTTTTCTCTAATTTGGTTTTCATTCCAGTTTTGAGAATTCCAAGATTCCTAAGTTGTTGTTGCACTGCAAACTCTGGAATTTCAAAATGCAGTTTTATACATTACACAACTTATTTTCAGTATAAAAAAAAACAAAAAACAAGTTTATTTTTGTTGATTTATTTTGGGAAGTATTAAAGGTTTCTCTTTCCTGATTTCAAAATAAAAGTTGAATGACAGTGTACATGAACAGGTGATTTTGACTTGTAGTTAACATTTTTATTTTCATTTCAAAACGGTGCAACCCTAAAACCATAAAAACGATACAATATTTCAGGGATTCAACAGTATTTTGTATATACTTGTCAATATACTTTTACAATCACAGTCATTTCAAATATATTTCATTCACATATATATTCACAAGACATAAACCAAAAATAATTGACCTGTTCGTCAGAGTTCAAGCACATAATATTGTTTCATTGTCGTATATAAACCATTTTTGAGTTGTTAGTTTTCACCAGAGGGAAGCGTCGGTTAAAAAATAATGATGATTCCTTCAAAATATCCTCCTTTCACCAATGTTTTCTGACTATTTCATATGAATCCGATCAAAACTGTTTCACTTATTTTGCTGACAGACTGATAAATCCAACCATAACATCGATTCCTTGGCGGACATTAAAATATTGATTAAATACTAAATTGGCACCAGCCTACCCCTATGGCGCTAAATATTTTAGTATTTTTCTGTTTACATATTCCCCTTCAAGATGGCGATAAAGTTTTCTGTTTTCATGGTGTCGTCATCGCATCATTAATGCCGCTATATGTGCTAACCTGGCTCGCAATTCCTCTCAGCCTTTGTCCTTGTTCTGAAGCCCGCCGGCTTCTCTGGGATCCACTGTATCCTCGGCGTCTCTGGGAAACCGTCAAATGCGGCAGATACACAAGCTCAAAGCGGCGCCTGCCTTCGGATCTACGCCCGCATCCCCAGGCACTCATTAAGCCGCCGAGTGTAGGTGTGTGTTTGTGCGGCGTCTGCGCATGTGGAGGTTAAAAGGCCCCCCAACGGAGGCATAATGTCTGGGCTCGGGGGCCGCGGCGAGAAGCTAACTTCATTAGCTCGTCCCCCGCCGTAGAGATTAACTTGATTATACTTACCATTCTTGATGCAGTACAAGTGTCACACCTGGAAGTTGAATCTGTGGATCCTAAAATAGAATAAAAGGTGCAGAGAGTGTGTGTGTGTGTGTGTGTGTCTGCGGGCAGGAAGAGCCGACATCGGGGAGGAGTAATTACACCAGGAGTGTCTGGCGGCTCTGTAATTTGTGAAGAAACTCGTCTCAATTCCACCGGGATGAAGCTCCCGCTTTGTTAGGTCCGTGCATCAACCTTCCCAAACATTTGCAGTCGCGCGTCGTCACACACTCGCGTTTAATTACCGAGATGGCGAATGACATTAACCTCCTTTAACCTGGATTGATCCACTGCACCTTTTTAATTTAGACCCGCGCATATGACTCTCGTTGTTTGTGAGATCTGACCTTTACTGTCGGCTCTGAATATATTGACGGATGGACCTCATGTTTGGTCGTGTTGTCAACGCACGGTCGCGCTGGCGTTTTCTTACAAATGGTCTCCTTCGTAAAAACAAACCCCAGTACAAGCGTGTCCCACTTTCGGGTGTCCGAGTCTGTTTGTTTGTGTCGTTCAAAGGGCTCGAGCCCAGACACAAGTGGGTCAACCACGGAGTGACCGGGGCTGAGTCTTGTCCCTTACGATGTTGATTTCTGTCGTTCTCGGTGGGCTCGGAGACGCAGGACGTCCACGTCTGAGAGTTCAGTCTGGATGACCGGTCGGGGCAGCTTTCAACACTTGTTATAGGTCCCTTCGGCCTCGCGTTCCAGCTGGTCCGTCACACGGTGATGCTGGTGGTGGTTGTGGTGGTGGTTCCGTCTAGACTTCTTCGGATAAAGGGGGTTGTTTTTATTGTTTTTTTTCACAACGAAGGGATGAAGGGGTCGTTTCATGGACAACAGATTCTTGACCATGTGTTCAGAGGACACTGTCCTGTTTGTTTGATAAGTGCACTGAGTAACTCGTTGAAGATTTGTCCCAAGAAAGAAACACCCTTTAAAAGAACCTGTCAGAGGGCACCTGGGTTCTTTTTTTGTGGACTTTCTAGGTACTTATTTTCTTGCCAAAGTTCCCTTCCGACAATCCTGTTTCCTCAAAATGCCCCAAAACCTACACTGTCTGATTTCAATTGAGTGTAGTGATCATGTGAGTCGAGGTCAGTCTATAGGGTTCTTCTTAGGGACCGGATGGACTTCCTACAGTGTCACTTTTGGGAGCCGAGACAGACCCTTGCAAAGCCATGTAATGGTCCTTTTCCACATCCTCGTCTTAGCCCTACTCTACTCAATTCTGCTCAACTATACCCGGTTTGTATTTTGTCTCCAACGGAATAGTACGTCGAAGCAAATCTTTTTGTATTATTTTTTTTTGATTTTTCAGAGAACAAAACCAAACAAAACAAAAACCACATCCCCCTCAAAAAAAAAAGGGAAAAAGAAAAGAAACGGCTTACAAAATAATATTTGGCAATCCAGTCAAGCACTTACATATTGTACACAAAAGAAAAATATGACATTTTAGGAGTTCTTTGTTCCGAAATATAGTCCAAGAAAGGCTGCCATAGCCGTCGAAACTCGAGTCTTTGAAAGTTCCATGAGCCACATATCAAAACTAGGAGGTACTTCTTTGTTCCAACACTGAAGAATGCTCAAGTTGTTGTGAGTTTGAAAGAAATCTTGATTTGGTACCTACTACACTCCGGTTCCGAGTGAGCCAAGCCGGCGCTAAAAAAGGTATCGACGACCGACCGCATTTTTCAAAAATGCCACTTCTAGAAGGTGTTTGGTATGTTCCGTTGATGAGTAACCACTGGTCATCCACTGTTGTCGTCCGTGTTGTGTTATGATGCCACCACCAGCAGGTGGCGCTGTCCGTGGAAACACAACGGAGTCGATTCCAATAGGGCTGCAGGAAAAAGCGCCAAAAGGGATTCTCAAAAAAAGTGTCTCGATATTTCTTCGAGTAAGTTTTTCTAAATCTTCACTCGAGATAAAAAAGAGGCCAAGGTTTGTCGGCTCATGGATAGATTTCTATTCCGTCTCCGTAAGTGTCGGCCATTGTGGTCGGGGGGGAATGTTGGCGACAAGGCCGAAAGCGCGCCGGACAAAAATGATAGTTTTCTGTGGCGCTGGAGAATAAGCCGCTCCCGTGATGCCGCACGCCTGGGATTAAATCATTAAAGTCTCAGTCGGGGAGCAGTAATGAAGGCCACTTCAAGGGGTTCCAGCAGCCGCTCGCGCCTCATCCTCGCAGACGGGCTGTCATGGTTCCTGCGATTCTTACCTGTTGAGAGGCAACATCACACCGAGGATCAGCCCGGCTTTAGCGGCGGCCCGAGCTTAAAAGTATTCCTGTCAGACTCCAGTCAAGTTTCTTCTTCTGACCTACAAATACTTCAAAACACGCGCACGTACGTGCACTCGTCAGCTCTGCAGTCGTGGTCAAGGTGAAGACGACATCTCGCACGTCCGGATGAAAGCGTGTACTTCCCGGATTACGCCGAGCTGCCAATCCGAGTCAGATTTGGGTTTATTGGAGCGGACGCCTCTCGTCTGAAAACACTCTTTTCATCTCCAAGCTGATTTAGTGGCGGCGCGAGTCGGTGTTTATGTCTGTGAAATATAGTTTTTCCAGGAAATTACAACCCCCGACTCCATCCATTATCCCCGCGCCGTGTGCGGCAGCAGGTGAGACGGGCGGCGGCGGACAAAGGCGGAACGTTCAAGCCGATCATTAACGGCCACATCAACGCCGCGGCTGATAAAGCCCGTGTTATTATCACCGCGGTTACGCACCTCCGGGTGCGGTGGAGCGTCGCCCGGATTTTGTTTTCGCAGCCTTCCTTTTGTGCCGGAGCCCCGCCCCCTTTTTCCATGGCCTTTGATAACATCCGACACGTGACCGTAAATAACTGCTCCCGGGTCCAAACACGACGTGATAAGAACCTCTTTTCTCAACTGTGGAAATATGCTCCGGATATAAAAAACTGCTGGAATTAGTTTGAATGACCTTTTTACGCTTGTGTTCAATTTCTGTGCTGGAGATATAAATATCTGTGGTTCTGTCTAAAGTATGTGCTGATATTTATTCACTGTCACCATTAATTCTACTTTTGTTGAGGAAAAAACGCGTTCAGAATATCACCCGACATCAGTGTCATTGTTATGCTACTATTTTATTTTTCTGTGTCTAATGAACCAAAACATTATGACCCCTTCACTTGTTAATGAGCTCTTTTTTAATAATACATCCAGGATTTTTGCTTCCTGGTCATTTGTAGTCACAGTTTGTAGTCTCCAACACAGTGTTTTGTGACAGGTTTACATACGATTTATGCCGACAACAGTCCTTGGGGGTGGTCTGCGTTTTCGTGGTGCTCTTCTAGTCAAGGTATTTGAAGTTAAAAAAAATATTCAAAATTCAATAGTGTTGCTGATACACACAAAATAACATGCTTAACTGTAATATCGTGCTTAAAACTGAACAATAAAAAAATACAATTACATCATAAACCATTTGGGGAGTATTTAAAATCCTTTTAACTTCTACTAAAAAACATACATGGAATGAAATCCATGTGAATAAAAAAAAAAGGTAAAAATAGATATAAACTAAAAATGCATGACCGTAGTTTGTAAAAAAAGAGTCAAAACTTTTTTAATTTCCTGCAGTTTTTAACTATAGTTTGCAATTTTCTTTTACACAGATCTACTCCATATAAATATACAAAACTATACACTACAAACATGATGATACAAACATGTAATTACAAAAAATAAAGTTATAGTACATGCATATTCCTATTAAAATAAATACAGCAGAATATTTCAAAATATAAAGTAAAATATATGCGTCTACTTTTCATGTTACTGTAAAAAGATTTCTTATTAAACTGCTTTAAAAAGTCAACAGATTTCTTATTTACTTCATAGTGTGGCAAAAAAAACACTTATATTGTCTTATTCAAGCTTTTTTGGGGATTTTTAGTGGAGGTTTGTGACTTGAATCTTATCTATTGCTTCTTTAAAATCTGTTGTGCACAAATAATTTAGACGCTTTTACACAAACGTCACCTTTCAGTCACCTGTGGAACCCATAGGATCGTAAACAAAATCTGCTCGCCTAAGATCAGTGCAGGGGAGAGTCTGATGAAAGGAGGTTTGTCTAACTTGCATTTTGTCAGCCCCTGTATTTAAAGTAATGATACTCCAGTGGTTTTTTTCTCCCCCCCGAGAGTACTTTTCTCCTGTACTTCCCATGACTCTTCTTGAAAGATGGCGGGGGGGCGACAAGAGGTGGTTACGGGATTATGACTCGTCAAGCTTCTGTTTGTCAGACACTCTTTTCAGGCGTTCACGGGCCGCTCTGTATGTTTGACCTCACACACACACACTCACACACACTCACACACACTCGCCCGGGGCGACGTGTTCAAAGAGGGGGGGGGCTCCTCTGTTTTCACATCATTCTCAGATGTGCTGTGGCGAGTACTTGGCAGCGGCGAGAACTTTGCATGTCTTCGTTGCCCCCGGCGCCGACTGTCGGTGGTTGAAACTGTTTTTTTTTTTTTAATCTACAGCACAAAAGCTTCAGTCGCCGCAATCGAGCGAACCAGCTGTGTTCACATGCGCCGCACAATTCCCCGGATCCCGCTCCTGCCTCGGCATTCCTGCCGTTTTATCTGCTTTCCCCTCTTTATCCTCCTCCTGTTTTATCACTCCGGTATCTCCGGCTCGGACCCGGCTGCGGGTCCCGCGGTGAGGCCGAGAGGGTCCACGGGTTCTGCTCCACGGATCCTCCTGGATGACGGCGACCCGTGGAACCAGCTCCGCTCGTGTCGAGTGCACATATTTGATGTTTAGCCTGACGGTGCTGTGTCGGCGCCGAGCTGATCACAAGTGTCAATATTGCCTCCGGGATCCGAGTCCACAACCTCCGTGTGAGAATGAAGCGCTCACATCTGACAGCCCATGAATCGTGAGATCAGTTCACGAGGATTTATACATACTGTTATAAGAGTGTGTGTGTGTTGGCTTACAGGATACGTATATTGTGCTGCTGTAGGAACAAGGATATGTGTGTAGTATTGTCGAGTACTTGGACTTTACACACTTAATGATGTTTATATAGATCTATAGATGGATCGAGAAGGATGATTAGATGGAGATATGTCGTGATGCTGCAGTTACAAAAATATATGTGTAGTATTGTCGAGTACTTGACTCTGGTGTTGTGAAAGTGTAGTAACAAGGATATATGTGTAGTATTGTCCAGTACTTGACTCTGGTGTTGTGATAGTGTAGTAACAAGAATATATGTGTAGTATTGTCCAGTACTTGACTCTGGTGTTGTGATAGTGTAGTAACAAGTATATATGTGTAGTATTGTCCAGTACTTGACTCTGGTGTTGTGATAGTGTAGTAACAAGTATATATGTGTAGTATTGTCCAGTACTTGACTCTGGTGTTGTGATAGTGTAGTAACAAGTATATATGTGTAGTATTGTCCAGTACTTGACTCTGGTGTTGTGATAGTGTAGTAACAAGTATATATGTGTAGTATTGTCCAGTACTTGACTCTGGTGTTGTGAAAGTGTAGTAACAAGGATATATGTGTAGTATTGTCCAGTACTTGACTCTGGTGTTGTGATAGTGTAGTAACAAGAATATATGTGTAGTATTGTCCAGTACTTGACTCTGGTGTTGTGATAGTGTAGTAACAAGTATATATGTGTAGTATTGTCCAGTACTTGACTCTGGTGTTGTGATAGTGTAGTAACAAGTATATATGTGTAGTATTGTCCAGTACTTGACTCTGGTGTTGTGATAGTGTAGTAACAAGTATATATGTGTAGTATTGTCCAGTACTTGACTCTGGTGTTGTGATAGTGTAGTAACAAGTATATATGTGTAGTATTGTCCAGTACTTGACTCTGGTGTTGTAGTATTTATAGACCACATGACTCTTGACGAAGTCGTAACTGCTTTCATTTGTTTTCAAACCAAAAATATGTCCAAACATCAGCTTTAAAAGCTGCTGGAGTCACTGTATCCTCTTGTCCTCAGTCATCCCGGGTGGGCAAATCTGGTCCGCCCAGGTCATTTTAAGTGGACTGCAACAGCTGTTGCTAGTTTAAATTTCACCAACACTAGATTATAGAAGTGTGTATTGTCAAGAATCTGTTGATACGATATGTATCATGATACAGGGTCAACGATACCATATATAGTGATACTGTAGTAACAAGTATATATGTGTAGTATTGTCCAGTACTTGACTCTGGTGTTGTGATAGTGTAGTAACAAGTATATATGTGTAGTATTGTCCAGTACTTGACTCTGGTGTTGTGATAGTGTAGTAACAAGTATATATGTGTAGTATTGTCCAGTACTTGACTCTGGTGTTGTGATAGTGTAGTAACAAGTATATATGTGTAGTATTGTCCAGTACTTGACTCTAGTGTTGTGATAGTGTAGTAACAAGTATATATGTGTAGTATTGTCCAGTACTTGACTCTGGTGTTGTAGTATTTACAGACCACATGACTCTTGACGAAGTCGTAACTGCTTTCATTTGTTTTCAAACCAAAATATGTCCAAACATCAGTTTTAAAAGCTGCTGGAGTCACTGTATCCTCTCGTCCTCAGTCTCCCTCGGAATCTCCCGGAAGGTAATGGCTGCTGCCACCTAGCGGCCGGTAGTTTAATTGCAACAGAAAAATGAATTTAATAAATATTTGCATGTTCATTGTTAACGCACTACAACAAGTATTTTATTTTATACACACTTTATTTAACAATAAATCATTTAAGTACTTTGGTAAAAAATTGTGAAATTTTGAAAGCCAAAAAAAAGAACAAAAATCATCCTTTCTGTAATACAGAATTGTATTCTGAATCTCAACGGATGAAAGCACATATTTCAAGGCAAAGACACGTTTGAAATGTGTAATGAAAAGTGTGCGACTGGTCGTCAGCGAGTCCTTCGTGTGCAGTGAACACACCACAGTTATCCTTCGGCATCTTTTAGCTCATGAGCCTCTTCTGACTCCACAACCATTCATTTTATCATCTCACAATAGAACCGTTTTCTGCGGCACGACAACCTTCGGTCGCATTTTATTTTTGCCGCGCAAGGATTTTCTAAATAATCGAGGCAACGTTAAAAGACCATTTCATTTGAATGCACTTCATTGCTTCGCGATCTTTCAATTAAACGATGAGACGAGACGTTTTTCTCAATGTCACGAGATAATGTTGATAAATGTGAGGATCTGTTGAATCCAATCTGCTCTTGATGTGATTCAGGGACAAACGTTTGTGTAACTATACAGTTATTTTTCTTCACCATAACAATATTCATAATGTAAAGACGTATGAATACTGTTTGAAAAGTTGAATCTTTATCTGGGGGACGACCAAAGAGAGTCTAAAGCAAAGTTAATGAGAATTTTGGCTTCTGCTGAAATTTTAAGGCGCACTTGGTTCAGTTTTTCTCAAGGGTTTCTTACATTTTTGTGACTAAAAACGTATATATTTTTTATTATTTCACACACATAATCACATATTGGTGGGAGTAGGCTGCGACGCAAACCAAAATATGTCCAAACACCAGCTTTAAAAAGCTGCTGGAGTCCACTGTATCCTCTCGTCCTCAGTCATCGCCAGGATCACAGTTAATTTGTAATTGTATCGATACTACAATGTTTATTGGCAAGAATCTAGCGATGCGAGATGTATTACGATACAGGGTCAACGATACAACATCTCATGATACTGTAGTAACAAGGATATATGTGTAGTATTGTCCAGTACTTGACTCTGGGGTTGTGATAGTGTAGTAACAAGTATATATGTGTAGTATTGTCGAGTACTTGACTCTGGGGTTGTGATAGTGTAGTAACAAGTATATATGTGTAGTATTGTCCAGTACTTGACTCTGGTGTTGTGATAGTGTAGGAACAAGTATATATGTGTAGTATTGTCCAGTACTTGACTCTGGTGTTGTAGTATTTACAGACCACATGACTCTTGACGAAGTCGTAACTGCTTTCATTTGTTTTCAAACCAAAATATGTCCAAACATCAGCTTTTAAAAGCTGCTGGACTCACTGTATCCTCTCGTCCTCAGTCGTCGCCAGGATTTTTCGGGGACTTTATTGATCCGCGGAGGACGTAATGACTGCTGCCATCTAGTGTCCGGAATATAAATTGCAACACAAACAACGTGAATATTTGCATCTGAATTGTGTTGTATTGTATCAAATGATGTCATGTAAACACACTTTATCAAAATATGAATCATAAGAACTATGGTTGAATATGAAGTATAGTATATTGATATAGTGAGTATTGGGGAAAGAATATTGGGATATTTCAAGTATAGATATTTTAACACCAACACCCCTAATTGTTACACGTTACTAGTTATAAATGTGTTTTTAATGAAGTACCTGCAGTTACAAAAAGCAGGCCCTTGGACCTTCGATGTAACCACTTGAGACCCTGGGCCAGTAAAAGTAGTTGTACTCGTATGAGACTTTATGACGTGACGGAGGTTTTTAATCCGCCGGTTGTTCGGTGAGCAGCGTTTCTAAAAAATGAAGATGAATTTCCTCCGAAGCTATTACGGCGCTGAAGTATTTGTCAGGCGGTCGCGCCCCCGGCGCAGTTGTCGTCGCTGTTTGCGAAGGTGAATAACTGCAACACAACTGGACTCTCTCCAAGCCTGCAGTGTCAGCAGCGAAGCAGACATTTGTCACAGCTGCGCCGTCGCTGAGATGCATCCGAACACATGCAGACGAATGTTTCCACAGCAGATCCACGTTTGTACCGACGACGACGACACGGAGAAGAAAAGATGATTCTTTTCTTTTTTTTATAGTGAAGAATCACAAACAAACGTGGAGAAATAATGAACCTTTAGAAATCAAGCTCACTTGTTGCAGCTGTCGCTTGTGTGTGTGTGTGTGTGTGTGTGTGTGTGTGTGTGTGTGTGTGTGTGTGTGTGTGTGTGTGTGTGTGTGTGTGTGTGTGTGTGTGTGTGTGTGTGTGTGTGTGTGTGTGTGTGTGTGTGTGTGTGTGTGTGTGTGTGTGTGTGTGTGTGTGTGTGTGTGTGTGTGTGTGTGTGTGTCGCAGGTTCAACAGTATAGATTGTCAGCTGTATAAAGTATCTATGGCAGCATGTGGCGTAAATGCCACGGAGGTCGAACACGTGTTATAATAGAATAATGTGACATAAGTTTGGACCTAATTCTTGCGCTAATGATACAGTTTAATATGTTGTGTCGTTCCATCTGGATTCATGGAAGATTTAGTGTTTGTTTTTTTTATTCCCTTTTGTTCAAGCTTCAGCAAAGAAAAAACAATCTGTGTGATTTAATATCTTTCCTTCTTCTTTCTTTTGCCCGTATTTCTCACTTTTATTGTATTTCTTTGATACGAGCAGTTATGGTGTTTATTTTCTAGTATTAAAGTAAGAGTATTAAAGAAAAAGAACGATGACCTTCAGTCCTTTTTTTTTTTTTTCTAAACTAGTTCATTTTGTTGTTATTCACATTGAAACAAAGTATTCATTCATTCATTCCCTTTTTTGTGTTGCCATTGATAAGTTGTGTTTGATGTGTTTGTTTTTCTGTTGCTTTTTCATGTTCTTCTTCTTTTGGTTTACTTATTATTTTTCCTCTTTTTGTCACATTCTTCTTAAGTTCATTCTCTACGTTCTTCCTCCTGAACATATTCTTGATCTTTTTGCTTTTCACCTTATTCTGTTTTTCCTCTTCTACTTTTTTTTCCGTTATTTGTCATCTTTTTTTCTCATTTTCCTCCTTAGTCTCTTCTTTTTCTAAGCATTCTTCTTCTTAATCCTTTCTTTATACAATTGTTCACCATACTGTATCGTATTCAACAACATTTTATCTTTTAAAAAGATTGTTTGGCTTTTAAATCACATTTTATTTTTTACCATAGTTATTTTTAACAATAGACGTACAGATTCACAGAGTTTATTCATTCTTGTGTTGCAATTAAACTTCCGGCTGATAGATGGCAGCAGGCGTTACGTCCTCTGTAGCTAAAGGAGCATTACAATCCTGTAATATCCTGGCGATTACTGAGGACGAGAGGATACAGTGTCTCCAGCAGCTGTTAAAGCTGATGTTTGGACATATTTTGGTTTTAAAACAAAGAAACCGGTTACGACTTTTCTTTTAAAAGCATTTTTCTTCTTAATCCTTTCTCTATATATGTTCTTCTCCCTCTATTTATCTTATTCTTATTTTTCTATATTCTATTTTCTTTTATCCTTCTTCTTCTTTCTTTTTTAATCATCCAGACATTTTCTTATACCATAAGAAAAAAAAAGTCAAATAACCAGTTTCATATCACGCAATGAGACTGAAACAAGTTTATTTCTTACGTAAATTACAAAGATAAAAACTAAACGAAAGGTCACCAGTTCAACGTGTTTTCTCAGCGCGTCCGGTTCATCTTCTAACCAGAGAATCATTAATGACGGTAAATAATAATTAAACCAACACGGGGAGCGTTCCAAGTGTAATCTTCTATTAACAATTAAACGTCTCCGCAGAGATCTGACCTTTGGAATTCAAAGCAAATATCTTGTGTTTGCATAATTCAGAGGATGTTTCCCGAACAACTGGATGTTGACGCCACTTGGGAGGATGTTCTTGATGTATTTGGAGGAAGAAATGGCGTGAACTCGTATCCGTACTGGAGCCGCGTAGATGTGGTTAATATCACTGATTCATTACAAGGTGGTTAATATCACTCATTCATTATGACGTTGTTAATATCTCTGATTCATTATGACATGGTTAATATCACTCATTCATTATGAGGTGGTTAATATCACTCATTCATTACGAGGTGGTTAATATCACTCATTCATTACGAGGTGGTTAATATCACTCATTCATTATGATCTGGTTAATATCACTGATTCATTATGACGTGGTTAATATCACTCATTCATTATGACGTGGTTAATATCACTCATTCATTATGACGTGGTTAATATCACTCATTCATTATGACGTGGTTAATATCACTCATTCATTATGATGTGGTTAATATCACTCATTCATTATGACGTGGTTAATATCACTCATTCATTATGACGTGGTTAATATCACTGATTCATTATGATGTGGTTAATATCACTCATTCATTATGACGTGGTTAATATCACTCATTCATTATGACGTGGTTAATATCACTCATTTATTATGACGTGGTTAATATCACTCATTCATTACGAGGTGGTTAATATCACTCATTCATTATGACGTGGTTAATATCACGGATTCATTATGACGTGGTTAATATCACTGATTCATTATGACGTGGTTAATATTACTCATTCATTATGACGTGGTTAATATCACGGATTCATTACGACGTGGTTAATATCACTCTTTCATTACGAGGTGGTTAATATCACTCATTCATTACGACGTGGTTAATATCATGAATTCATTATGACGTGGTTAATATCACTCATTCATTACGAGGTGGTTAATATCACTCATTCATTACGAGGTGGTTAATATCACATATTCATTATTAGGTGGTTAATATCACTCATTCATTACGACGTGGTTAATATCACTCATTCATTATGACGAATCGCTGCTGATGAAACGCTGGCCCGACTTGTTCGATAAAACTTCCCAGGAAGGTAAATGTATGTTTGATTATTCCAGATGGAGCTCGTTTATTCTCCTGCTGGTTTGCCTTTTAATATCCTCCATGTTTTTCTTTTGTTTCAGAAAGAGATTTGTTGACTATAATAATAGAAAAGTGAATTAATTGATGGTTGTTTTCCGGAGATTCAGTGAAATTTATTTTTGCCAATAACGATTGCCTGACAGGCTGAAACGTATTTTTAAGCTGGAAACTAAACTACACAAAACGATGACCTTATTTATACCAACAAAAATACTGAAATCTGTTTAGTACTGTTGTTAGAAAATATCCATACGCCAATATATCACAGTTTTTTTTCACGATAATGTATTGTATTCAACAGCATTTTATCTTTTAAAATGATATTTTGTCTTTTAAATCACAATTTTTACCATAGTTATTTTATGTTTAACCATTAAATAAAACATTTTATTTAGTTTTTTACAATTAACATACAGATGTTCACAGCGTTTGTTCATTTTTGTGTTGCAATTAAACTCCCAGTCGCTAGATGGCAGCAGGCGTAGCTGTCCTATAGTCCTCTGTAGCTAAAGTAGCATTACAATCCTTTAAGATCCTGGCGATTACTGAGGACGAGAGGATACAGTGACTCCATCAGCTTTTAAAGTTGATGCTTGTACATATTTTGGTTTGAAAACAAATGAAAGCAGTTACGACTTCGTCAAGAGTCATGTGGTCTGTAAATACTACAACACCAGAGTCAAGTACTGGACAATACTACAAATATATCCTTGTTACTACAGTATCACAACACCAGAGTCAAGTACTGGACAATACTACACATATATACTTGTTACTGCACTATCATAACACCAGAGTCAAGTACTGGACAATACTACACATATATACTTGTTACTACACTATCACAACACCAGAGTCAAGTACTGGACAATACTACACATATATACTTGTTACTACACTCTCACAACACCAGAGTCAAGTACTGGACAATACTACACATATATACTTGTTACTGCACTATCATAACACCAGAGTCAAGTACTGGACAATACTACACATATATACTTGTTACTACACTATCAAAACACCAGAGTCAAGTACTGGACAATACTACACATATATACTTGTTACTACACTATCACAACACCAGAGTCAAGTACTGGACAATACTACACATATATACTTGTTACTGCACTATCACAACAGCAGAGTCAAGTACTCCACAATAATACACATATATACTTGTTACTACACTATCACTATATCACTATATATCATATTGTTGACCCTGTATCTTGATTCTTGCCAATACACACCACTACTGTATAGAGAACATTGCAACTATGAAAGAAAAATAAATGACAAATAATTCAACAAAATGAAAAGTGTTAAAAACCAAATAAACTACTTGAAAAATAAAGCAACTAGTGCATGTGATCCATGTGATTTCCATGAATCAAAGCCACAACGTAAACTCATCACTTCTTAACATTCCTTGTAACCCTTTTATTTTGTCAAATATTCATGTTGTTCTTTTTGTTCTTCTTACGTTTCTTATTATTTATGTAATTTGTACATGTTTTTCACATTCGTCCCCTCTACTTGTACTTATTCTCCACATTTTTCTTTGTGCTTTTTTTCTTCATTCTCTTTTTCCTGTTCCTTTAAAATATATATTCAGCGAATAATTTTCATTCGATTGGACGTTAAGGATGATGTTAGAAACGATCGTATCTATTGATCCGAGCTGTGAACCTTTGATTTCTATGAAGTGTGTTATTTAAACTAAAGTGAAGTACTCGTCTGGATCCATGTATACGTTCCTGGTATAAACGCACCCGTTAAGTGTAAGACGGTGTAATAATTGCAGGGATGGGAGCTCGATTCCAACAGCCCTGTTGTGACAATTGATTTTCCATTTTGTAGAAACACTGGAGCGTCTTATCGTATTCTAGATTACCATTTTCATTCCGACATAATTCCCCGTGTCAAGACAATGGAGAGGTTGAATTGTCAACGATTTCCCGGCCGCGGCACAAGCTGCCACTCTCGCCTGTGTGTCAATTACACCCGACTCATCATTATCTGGAAGGTATATCCAGAATTGTGTGATCGATACCGGCCGCCCCGGGAGTCTCTGGGCGCTCATCGCTCGACACACACACACACACACACACACACACACACACACACACACACACACACACACACACACACACACACACACACACACACACACACACACACACACACACACACACTTACACACCAACACACACCGTCCTCGCATCAGATCCAGAGTGTGTATCAATGACTGCTGTTGTCTGTTGAGTCAATATCACATTTGTTAGCAGCAGGTTTGGAAAAACTACTCCGGCTTCATCATCGGATTATTAGACGTCCATTTGTCTCCCATCGACCTGTTGGTCCGCCCACACACACACACACACACACACACACACACCCTGCCGTTACTGTCCATCAATCACCGCCGACAGATTGTCGTATTAAAAAGTGTCCCGACTTGACCGGCTTCCCTTGAGCTTCCTGACTTCACCACCCGGTTCAAGACAATATTTGACTTGACAGAAGGTACTTGAATAAGTACACAAACTATCATCTTGCTAATGTGCAACAACGACTCGTGTGTAGCTCGTACTTAAACACAATAAAAGTCGCGACTTTGCACAAACATTGCTCGGCTACGTTGTGGATGTTGTAATTGAGGGTGTTGAGGTTAATTCCACCGACTCGTTAAGTATGTCGCTTAATGGAGGACGGTGACCCTCGGACGACCCTTTTTTTTTACTCGTGTTCTACTCGCACATGTGTATTTACGACGGGTGGACGGGCCCGTGTCGCTCCAGCATCCTGTCCGCGGTGCAAATAAGCCACATAACCAAAGGATTTACGACCTTCGCCAACATGGTCACGTGATCATAGATGTTTCTTTTCACCCATGAGTCGAAAACTTTTTAGTCTTGATCAGGGCTGCCTGATATTGGAAATAAGTGCGATATTCGACATTGTTGTCTTGAATTGTGATATCGATATTAATGCGATATTTTTTTTCCTTTCACCGAAAAATGCACGAGTACCGTAGTTACCTTATGTTGCTTTAACAAAGGAGGTTGAAAGAGACGAGTGACTGGATCACTAGTGTTTGACTAGATCAGGTTTGTATTACTTCACTGTATATACTGAGACAACAAAACTCGTCGCCATAGCAACCGAGGCTAGCAAGCTGCGCCTACAGTTCACAGACGGACGGAGACGTAAACGACAACGAGACATAGAAGTACAAATTGACAACTTTACAGAACGTGACACTGATTGGTCGAAGTACACATTTAAGAAATGCCTGATTTATACGATAAAGAAGAGTAATTATCACATGTTTTCGATGCATCGTCCAAGTCTTGTTTACGACCTCCGCCAACATGGTCACGTGATCATAGATGTTTCTTTTCAAAAAGTCTTGATCTTGATGAAGAGATGGAGTTTGTCAGACGATTCCTCTGCTGGATCTACTTTATATAGCAAAAGAAAACATAATTCACTGTCTTTGTAGAATCCTCATTCCTGTTCAAATATTTGTCAGCTGCTGAAATGAGGTGTTCCCGGGTCGAGCCGTCCAAGGTTTTGTTCTTGTTCTTCCTGTCGTCGACAAACATCTGAAATGTGTTGACCTTGAAGAGAACGAAGAGACTTTTCTTTCCACGATGAGAACATATATTTAGACAAGGTAAGGAAACAATGGCAGACGATCCTTTGGAAAGTGGACACAGTTTTCTGGGGAATGTTGGTTTCGTGGTGAGGAAGAAATGACCTCATTTTTCGTGGTGTTCAAAACTTTCATCTGGATGAATGATCCACGATTCACTAAAGGATTCCTGCAAGTCTGGAAGTTAAGGTGTGAAAATGGATAAACTTATATTTATCAATACTGTTTTCACTGTACTATATCGCTTATGATATACCGAATAAATATCGATAATGCGATATTTGCACGTGTTATATGCATCAAAAACGTGATAATTTATCAATTTTTATCGTAAAAATCAAGCATTTCTTAAATGCACACTTCGACCAATCAGTGTCACGTTCTGTAAAGTTTTCAATTTGTACTTCTATGTCTCGTTGTCGTTTACGTCTCCGTCTGTCTGTGAACTGTGTGGCGCAGCTTGTTAGGCTCGGTTGCTATGGCGATCGATGCGTCCTGCCGGTGCGCTGACTTAGCTCAGTATATACACGGAAGTAAAACTAACTTAAGATCTAGTCAAACACTAGTGATCCAGTCACTCGTCTCTTTCAACCTCCTTTGTTAAAGCAACATATCGTAAGAACTTTTCATCTCGTCTCAGTTGTTTTCTTATAAGATCGTGAACTTCCAAACGAGTGTAAACCTGTCTGTCTTCACCGTATGCTAACGAGCTAAGTTGTTAGCGTCATTTATAAAGTGTTATGTGTGCGCGTACAAGGAGGTGGATTTATTATTGATTTGGTGATATCGCGACGCGCCGGCGGCTCCTCTCTGATGTCGCTCAGTTTCACGGGAAACCGATGCAAGTCGGCGAGAAACTGAGAGTTATAAGTGATATTTTTCTACGATCATGTTGGCACCGAAGTGCGGAAATAAAGGGAAATATCGCATCGTTTTCCTTCTCTAATTACCCGGACCTACACTACCAATATCAAATATATGGCACATATTTCAATCATCGTGCAGCACTAGTTTATACATTTATTTGATTCAACTACTCTGGAAAAGGATGAAACACGATGTCAAGCTCTGGTCTCCTTTGAGTTTAAACTTTTTGTTTTCTTCTTCCAAACTTGGCGAAGCCTGCGCGACATAAAGCCGATCTATTATTGAATCAAACAAGCATCATGTGCTTTTGTGCCTCTGGGAGACGATTCCGTCGGCGCCGCGTCCCTGGATTGATGGATCCATTACCAGCCGAACTGGCAGACAGTCATTTTGGTAATTTGCACTTTATTGCTCAGGACGGTTGTTGTAAATGTATCGCGAACGACACCGTAAAACACTTTTGTGCCCAGAAATAACACCATATAATAAACGAGGCCGTATATGGAACGTTATCGCAGCCAAAGATGATTTTCTCGTCCGCGAGTGGTTGTCGTTCAACGTGCGATCGCGGCTCAGGTGAATATTCTCCTCGACAGAACTTTCACGTCAATAATCGTGTTCTTCGCACCAGTGGTTTTTGCAGAATAATAGTCATGGTGTCTGACGCGCTTCAAACAAAATAACAAAAACTAATCAAGTGTCAAACAAGCTCGAGAATCGTCTTGTTTTCAGAAGAAACCGCCGCCGGTCGGATGGCGAACGTAACTCGGAGAGTTCGACGTGAGATGGCGGCGGGTTCGCCGGTTTCCCATCAAGGATCAGTCGATCAATCAGGAGCGCGAGTGAGCGAGTGAGCGAGCAGCTGTTGCTCCTGCAGCTGCCGCGACTCTGAAGGAAAAGCCTGTTTCCTCAGAAGATGTGATGTTAATTGTCCGACATTTATTTTGCCGTAATTTATTCTACCTCTGTGGTTTGATCACAGTTTCCTGAAACACGACTCATTAGCGACTCTTAATTTAGACTTCGCTGCTTTTAAGACGCGCTAACGGGCGCCTGTGATTGTGTGCGAAGAGATTTGTCGCTCGAGTTCAGAGGTTTGTGTAGAAGGATTTAATTAAACCTTGTGTTGTCTCTGGGTCAAGGTGACTCGAACGTCCGAAAACAAATGTGTTTGTGTTATCACTTGTGTTGTCTCTGGGTCAAGGTGACTCGAACGTCCGAAAACAAATGTGTTTGTGTTATCACTTGTGTTGTCTCTGGGTCAAGGTGACCAGAATGCCAAACAACATATGTGTTTGTGGTATCCCTTGTGTTGTCTCTGGGTCAAAGTGACCCGAATGCTCGAAAACAAATGTGTTTGTGGTATCCTTTGTGTCATCTCTGGGTCAAGGTGACCCGAATGCCCAAAAAACAAATAAGCTTGTGGTATCCCTTGTGTTGTCTCTGGGTCAAGGTGAGCCGAACACCCGAAAACAAATGAGTTTGTGGTATTCCTTGTGTCGTCTCTGAGTCAAGGTGACCAGAAAGCCAAAAAACAAGTGTTTGTGGCGTCCCTTGTGTTGTCTCTGGGTCAAAGTGACCCGAATGCTCGAAAACAAATGTGTTTATGGTATCCTTTGTGTCGTCTCTGGGTCAAGGTGACCCGAATGCCCAAAAAACAAATAAGCTTGTGGTATCCCTTGTGTTGTCTCTGGGTCAAGGTGACCTGAAGGCAAGAAAACAATTGTGTTTGTGGTATCCTTTGTGTTGTCTCTTGGTCAAGGTGACCCGAATGCCCGAAAACAAATGTGTTTGTGGTATCCCTTGTGTTGTCTACCACTATTTCTGGGTCAAGTTCACCTTTCTCATCCAAGCGCTCTTCAAGGTGGTCTTCAAAACGTTTGGCTTTAACCTGTGATTTAAGTGGCAAATCCAATCTTTTTAGATCAAGAATAGTAGGTTAGGGCGAGTACTTGCACAACATGGACCACCTGAGGAACGACTCCTTAAGCTCACGACTAAATGGCCGGGGCCCTTAAGTGCTGGACAAGAAGGGGCAATGATTGGTTGCTGATGCAGATCATGAATAAGCTTAACCCGCTTGACAAGACGCGAGAAATGTGTAGCGTTGGCGGGTGTTTTTTGTAGAGAATGCCGGGCGACCTACGACCCCTCGACGACCCGGGTGTCGGTCCTTTTATGGACTGATCCTATTAAGAAGAACCGAAGCTCTGAAGGACAAAAATGTTAAAACTAGAAAAAACACGGCATTTGATTGAATCACGTAAAAGGTAAAGCAATAATAATAATAACCAAAAAAAACAACACATTTATGTAATTATGTTGACAAAAGTTGTAATTGTTGTTCGTACAGCATTGTTTTAACAAACTAAAAAGTGGAAGAAAAAAGGTCTAATAGTAGTTTTAGCAGCATCTATTATGACCTACATGGTAGAATCAGGCAAAAACACGGTTCCAGTACTTGGAGAGAAAAGTTGGGGCTGGGGAAGCAGCCAAGTAGTGTCTTAGCGGGGGGGCGGGGGGGATTTCTTGGCAGTCACCAGGCCAACAGGGGTGCTTGTCCCCCTGGTGGTATTTAAAGTAACACTCCCTGTTTCATTCCCCGTAGTCTCTGTCGGAAACAACGTTGGATCAGTGGCGGCTGGCCCATAGGGGGCGCTGGGGCGCCACCCTCCTACTACTGATTTCGCAGACGCACCAGTTCTTAACGCAGTGAAAGCGGACATCATGATTTTAATCAGTTTAAGAACGTGAAGTTTCACCGGTTCGAGCCCCGATCCCGACATTTTAATTTTCCTTTTTTTTGTTGTTAATATTAGTCATTTTTTAAATTAATTTATTAGTTTATTAGTTCAGTAGTACTCGTTTTTTAATATATATATATATATATATATATGTATTTTTTTCTTTGCAGTATATATTGTTTGTGATAATTTGGTAGAAAGTATCTCTATTATTCTGGTGCACAATATGTTTTTTTTTAGATTTTTAATCATTTAGTTTATTCTGTATGACGTATATACGAGTATAATTAAAATATGTTTTCATTTGGACTGAAACGAGGAGCGTAATAAACATAATTATCCATCATTAACTTACTAGTGATTAGATTTAAGGCTCCTAACAAATAACATTTAATTCCTATTAATGTGTTGATGTTAACATGTTAAAAGAGCACCACCTTAAATATTTCTCACCAGCCGCCACTGTGTTAACGAATGTGTCATCGCGTCTATTTTTTCACGTTAAATTGTGTTTTTTCTTTTTAATAGATATTTGTGTGATTTTATTGCTCTGCACAGATGTCTCGCTCCATTAGACCCGTCGCTGACAAAGTCATTCGGAGTCACAGTCGATGGGATGTTTGTCCGTAAACATTTCCTTGTTCTTGACGGGAACTGATGCAAAGAGAAAATTGGTTTAAAGCAGATGCATTTCCAGACGATAAAAAACTCCTTTTCTTCTCCTTCTTCTTGTTCTCTCGTTACGTCGACCTGCTCTTTCCTTCAGACGAGTCGGTTCATGTCGTTCACGATGTTTCAAACGTGCTCCTTTTTGCAGCTCGGGTTTGATTGACAGGTCAGCGCTCGCCCGCCACAGACAAACATCCCCTCTGGTCGCCCGGCGGGATCTGCCGAAGTTAAGAATAGTAATACCCAAAGGAGGGGGGGGGGGGAGAGACGAGGGGGGGGAGTCATCCCACACCAACCTTGAACCCTGGTTTACATCAACATGCAGCATCAGGACCGCCTCATTGGTATGACAGACGTACGGCGGGAGATCTGTCTCCGGCGCCGCATCTGCATCTGAATACTGTAACGACGCTCGTGTTTGATCTTGACTTATGAAACGGCTCCGGGATCGCTGTTCGGCGAGCGCCGTTAAAAAAAAGAAAAAAAAAAAGAGCGCCGCGGCCTTCAAGGACTGATTTTTGTCGATTGACTCGCGGTGAGAACATCAAAAGGGAAACGAGGGGTGTATCCGTTTCCCCCCGTGATTCAGAAAGCAGTGACCGAACTGATTACCCTTGTGTTCACCTTGTCGTCCGATGGACCCGCGAGGCATCAGCTGATGACGGACTGATTCTCTTTTATGCAGATGAGACGCCGGGTATTTTTAAGCAGGCGAAACTCCAGTGGATAACAAATAGTTTGTTGTGGGGCTTTGACAGTCTGTTTGAATATGTAAATACTATGGATGGAAGTGACGCATGTTGCCGGAGATAAGCCTCACATTCGCAATCAGGTCTCGAGATGAGATTTTTCTGCCGAGTAATGGTCCGACATCAGTCATTTCAACCTGTTTATTTCTTTAATTCGCTGCTTTTCCTGACGTCTGTCTGCTGTGATTGAGTATTAATATTTAATAGCGAGTTATCAGCAGGAATAAAGGAGACGTCCCTGCAACTCTCCCAAGATTGTTTCTATTTTCCGAACGCTTGGCTGTCGGAAGAATGTGGTTATTATGAAGCACCCGGAGCTGGTCCTGAGGCTCGAGCCACTGATAACGCCATGAATAATGAAGCTCTCGCTCGGTTCCTCGCGTCGGGTTCATTCGAGTTGCAGAACTTTTCTATGTTCTTATTTGGTTTCCTCCGAGTACTCCATCTAACTCACCCTGTCGAAAAACTCATTGCAATTTGTGTATCTGTGTGATTGTGTTGTGTCGCATTTGGGTCATTTTTTTGCCTAACGTTGGGCTAGTTCAACTTTTGTGTTTCGCTTGGTTTGCCTTGTGTTTGGTTTTGCTACTTAGTTTCAGTTGCATTTGGCTTTTGGTGGATGGATGTTGCTGCAGAGTTGTTATGTTGTTGGTTAAGTTTTCCAAGTAGTTTTAGTTGCGTTTGGCTTGTGTTGCTTACGAGTTTGAGTTGCATTTGATTTGTATTGCTTAATAGTTTTAGTTGTATTTGGTGTGCGGTGTTTTGTTGTTGCCTACTAGTTTTAGTTGGGTTTTGTGTGTGTTGCTTATGAGTTTGGTTTGCATTAGGCATGTGTTGCCTACTAGTTTTAGTTGCATTTGGTCTGTATTGCTTTCTAGTTTGAGTTGCCTTTGGTTTGTGTTGCCTAGTAGTTTTAGTTGCATGTGTTGTGCGCTGGGTTTGTGTTGCTTAATAGTTTTATTTGCATTGGTTTTGTTGACAACTAGTTTAAGTTGCGCTTAGTTTGCATTAGGCTTGCGTTGCTCACTAGTTTTAGTTGCATTTGGTTTGTGTTGCTGATCAGTTTCATGTGCGGTAGGTTAACGTTATTTATGAGATTTGTGTTGCTTACAGGTTTTAGTTGTGTTTGCGTTGCTCTCTGGACTGATTATAGAAATAACCCTGACGACACCAGCAGCTTCGCTAATCAAGTCTCTGTTGAAAATCATCCAACCATGACCTAGAACACGACTAAGTGAAGGGTAATGAAAACTTTATGAATCCATTTTGTGAAGTTGGTTGTAATTTAAAATGTATGTCCCTCAGATGTTCCCTTAATTGCTTTAAATCCAGATTGTCGCAGCAAATATTCCACCTCAAGGAAAGAATTAAGTTGATGCAAAGTGTGCATACGTTGTATATAAGAGTCCAATGATGTGCCTCCATTATTCCGGACTTCTCTACAATCATCCTGACATAAGTGGCGCCATCATTGATTCGTCCTCTACCAGACGGCGATTGATGTCGCCTCGGCCTTGAAGAGAAAATGCTAACAGATTAGCAGACGGATGCTACGTGCCTCGGTGCTGCCTCCGAACTATTAGCGCCAGACGAACGACTCTCCTCGTCTTTTCCTGGCGAGCGGATATTAATTTGTCGCAGGGGTTATGAACATCCGCCTCCCCTACGTTCTACCCACCACCCCTCTTCTCCTTGGTTTACGTTCTGCTTTGGGATCCGCCTAATTTTGGAGGTGACCCGCAAGCTCCTGAGATTAAGTTATGTATCACTCTCCTAATCCTGGCTGACAAGTGCGTGCGAGCGCCGACGCCAACTCCTACAGCGTGTCATCCACTAACAGATGGCATAAATCATTCTCTTAAACGTCGCATTAAGAATTAATCATTCCGAAGCGCCCGTCACTGTCACCCCGGCTAGGTGGGCCTGCTCGGGCGCAAAGTGTGATTAATGGAGGCGGAGATTTAAGGAGCGGCGCCGAGGCCCCGCCTCCGAAGTGTCCACTGTTGGTGGGGGGCCGGAGGGGGCGCGCCCCACTAAAGAGTTTCCCCACCTGAAGACGGAGGTTTATCTTCGAGTCATGGCTACAAGTCAATCCGTGTGACACCTGGACGTCCACGCTCTCCGTTGAGCCCGACACCGACTCGCTCGCCGCTCGCTTCAATCTTCATGAATATAAAAAAAAGAGTCAAATTGACGGCACCGCGGGGGGAAGCGGAGTCTTCGGCGGATGATGATGAATGACAGATGCTTCATTTCTGTTTCCAGCAGAGTTCATTAATAATGATGGTTGATTTATTTATTTATTCTGGGATCCCGACGATGAATCACCGAGACGGCCTTGAAATAGATCCTCAGGAAGAGGCTCTTCTGTACGGCGCAGTCAACCTCAATTCATTGTTCCCGCGGGGGAAGTTTGCGTTGCAGGCGGAGGAAAACATCGCAAACACAATCGCATAGTTTCAAGACGAACCGGGAAAGAAAAATGCCACAAATATCATGCGGGAAGTGAAGATGGCCCTGGAATTAAATACTTGTGTTATGAGGTCTTTCTTGAACTACTTCTTTTGGAAACTAACATATTCTCGCTGTGGCATGCTGAGCGGTTAAGCCATATGTGTCAAACTCAAGGCCCACGGGCCAAATGTGGCCCACCATGTGATTTTATGTGGCCCGCCTGCCTTACCTTATATATCTTATTTAGTACCACATGCAAGGCTGTGTGCAGCCATTTTTATTTAATTGTCTACATCACACATGTTTTTAGCAGCTCACAATTGTTGGTTTTACAGTAGTTATGCCCCCTCTCAAGTAATAAATTCAAAGTCATTTAACATTAAGGAGTAGTTATATTTATTTTACATAAGCTTACATTTAGTTACATTTATAAGTTACATCTGGCCCTTTGAGGGGAGCCATTATGATGATGTGGCCCCTGGTGAAAACCAGTTTGACACCCCTGGGTTAAGCTGTCGACTCAAGGTTTCTAGGATGAATCTGGCCCACGATGCCGTCTTTAACCGGCCAGAAAGAGTTTGAAAAAAGGAAAGCAAAGACACTGGACACATACAGATTACAGTTGCATAAAAGTAAAGTTGCTTTAAGACCAGGGGTGTCAAACTGGTCTAGAGACGGTTCAGATCTTTGTTCCAACCAGTCGAGCACTGGTCGGCTAGATTGCCTACACAAGTTAACTCATTATTGCAGTCTTCAGACCCGATTGGTTCAATGATGTTTCCATGACTTGTCGGATCTAAAACCTGCACCATCTCGACCCTTTGACGATGGGTTCAACACCCCTGGTTTAGACCCAACTTGATGTTTGCAGGGAATCAGTAGCCATTACGTGTAACAAAACAGTCGGTCACGCTGGTATATGCGAAGCCGGAAAAACTCGGTCGGGATTAGTTTCTAGTGACACATTTCCTGCGACATCATTAGCGTCTAAAAGAATTGGGCAAAAGTTTTAACCAATCAGAGCCCACGTTACGATGACCTTTGCGGAGAAGGAAAGAGTCATGATAATGCCTTTTGAAAGATCTCATACAGATACACTTTTCTTTTTTTTTTTTACTGGATTATTCTTTGGTTCGATGAAGCTAAAAGCCTCTTTGACTCTCCACTTATTTTGGACCCACGGCCCGCCAGATTGATCCAATTGTTGCCACTTGCGAAATGGTGGGAAGTGATTTTCGTCAGTGGAGTCCAACAAACGGCAAGAGATGCCAAATCACAAGCAAAATGTTGTCAAAGTTGTCGTTGACTTGTTTGTACTTCAGAGGGATTTGACTGTTTGCTTCATGTCGGACTCGTACAGATCCAGAACATGACATCGGAGTATTCCTGGTTTTAATCCCTTTCGACCAAAGAAAATTAAAAAAAGGTTTTTGGGTTAAAGCGATATTTCACCGAGCAATTCTCCGTGTGGACGGTGGAATGTAAGAGCTCACGATATTAACCAAGAGTACCTTCTGTCAGCGTAGGCTGATAAAGACTTGTTTTAATCTTTCCAGAACATTTCTTCTCATGTCCAGGCTTTAATCCTAGAAGGACGTCACGGACGAGCAGTACGGAGGTATTTGGATGTTTTCAAAAGTCTTTTTGGACGAATACGAAAACGACTGAGCTCCAGTCGCTACATTAAAATGAACAAACATTTGTCTACGACTCTAAAAAAGAACAGATTACTCTGAAAGTCCACATGAGGGTGAGTAGAAAATGAGTGACGTTTGAATTTTGGCTGAACTATCACTTGAAGGGTAATGTTTCCAAACATTATTGCCTAAATTAACACATTAATCTTAGCAATTTCGATTTGTTACCCTTTGAACATGAACCCAGTATTTCATAATTTCCTGTCAAAGACCACCTTTGCTAACATTCCTTCCGCCAGCGCCGGGGAAATGTCTCCACCTTCGCTCCTCACACTCTTTACTGCAGTCGCCCCTTCGGTGCCGGAGCTTCTGCTCTTCTTGCCCTCGATATGACGCTGATGTAAAGTGATGGAGCTCTGCTGACATCCCGACTCCCCCCCCAACACACATCTCTTCCTCCTCCTGCTCTGAGCCCACTCTCCAATTTACTGCCTTTGCAGTGTGTTTGCTTCGCCCCGGGCTCTCCAGCTCCGCTCGGCCTCTCCGGTCCCGCTCGGCTCTTCTGCTGCGAGTCGGAGTCGGCGCTGATGTGGTTTGTCGGCTGGAGAGACGTACAATTAGAAATTAGGATCGCCGGAGAAGATGTCTGTTTTTAAAATGAATTCGACTTGACACGTTTGTCCGAGTGATATGGTTGGGGCTGAATCTTTGATACCGGGCTCTGATACCGATGCCCCTCACTCTGGTACCGATTCCTGGGGGGAAAAAAACAACCCATTTTATTAGATCAATTCTAAGAGAAATAAAAGTTCAGTTTTGTTCACGTTTAGGTACCGAAAACAAAAAGACGAACCATGTTTTTGGTACCAAAGTGTTTGGTCAGTACCACAAAAGAACCGTAGTTCGATGCTCAGCCCTTAGATATGACGCAATACTTGACCTGAGGAAGTTTTTCTTCTTTCTTTGTACAACATCAATGTTCGTCTGAGAGTCTGAGATCCCATGATTTCTTCCTGTGCTCATGACGGCGACTGATCCAACCAGATGAACGTCTACATATCATGAAAAGATCTTCATGATGGGCTCTCCGGGGACCCTCATTTGTTGTCCCCGAACATGTCTCTGTGACGGCAGGATGAAAAACACCGTCGGCTCATTGTACTTCTCCATGTTCGAAACAGGGTTTTTGTTTGATGTGTCTTTTATTCGCGCGGCGTCGTGGATACAAACGACACTTTCTACAGTCGAAGATGTAAATGAGTTCACGGAGTTCAACCAGAACAAGTCGACTTAAAAAATTCCGAAGTGATTTAACTGGTGCCGGGAGAAGGTTGCCGGTTCGTTTCCAGGTCGGCGGGAAGCCAACTTGTGACCTTTCTGTGTGTAGATTGTATGTTCTCCCCGTGTTGTGTAGGTTTACTCCGGGAACTCCGGTTTCCTCTCACAGTCCAAAAACATACAGAGGTTGATATAGAACTTGGGGAAATTGTCCATAGATATGAGTGTGTGTGTGTGAATGGTTGTGTGTCTTTGTGTGTCCTGTCCAGGGTGTCCCCTGCCTGACGCCTGAAGAAACTGGGATCGACTCCAGCGACCCTGCTAAGAGATTAGGCCGTAAAGAAAATGAATAAATGATTTAATTGGAGCTTCTTTAATGCAAATTAAAAAAAAAAAAGTACGATTGAACTTCGGTTCTTTTGTGTCACCGACTGAAATGCTTTTGTATTATCGAGGCATTCTATGTCTTTTCGTGAGTTTAAGTACCTCGGTTGGTTAAATCGGAAATATGTGGAATTTTTCATAAAGAAAACTGGTAATAAGAACATCAGATTGATTTGTCACTTGTTAGCGTTAGTTAAAGTGTCTTTTGTGCTGGACGTCCTTTACTTTTTTTCTGTGAGAAAATAGTTTGCGGTAGAAATGTATAAATTCATATTTAAAAAATTAGAATTGATCCATAAACTTGGAAGCGAAAAAAAGGAACAGGTATCAAGGATAGGTATCAGTACCTCTACAAAATGTTATAATAATGTATGTTTAGCAACAAACATCAGTTGTTTCTGTCGTAAAAACTAACCAAGAGTTTCGCACTTTTCTCTTTTCATCCCAATTTCATTGAATTCTCTTTAACCTATTTCCATTTTTAGACATTTACCGACTGATTTAGACGATTGTAGCTCGCTAGCTAAGTTCTGTCAACAACTGAAACCCCTTGTGTTGGTGTGTGTTGACTTCTTAACCTAGTGTGTTACAGTCTTTTATCACTCATCATTACTAACTACCTCTAAACGGATATATCAAAGTTTTCCGTTTAACTTTAACAACTGTTATCGTAAGTCTCTGAATGATCGTTGAGTTCAATGATCTTCCTTATCTTATCTTCAACACCGGCATCTTTATAGGTCTCCATATCAACGTGAACATGAATCTAGCTACACAACTAGCTACACAACTATCCACACAAATTGACTTGGCACACAAATGACTCCTTTGGTTATTTTAGTAATCAGATTTATTCTCCAAAAACAAGTTTTACTTTCATTCCTCATGAATCTCTAACTTCCACTTCAGTTTCTCTTCTGGTCCAGAAGTTCTCGTCGCCCCCTGCTGTCCACCGATAAAAAGGTATTTTGCTAATATGTTAACATCTTAATCTCCTAAATCTTCTTGGCCGAGTTCAATCTGTAGGTTCATCTCTAAGCTCCGCATATCAACGTTGAAACAAATTAAAGTGACGTTTAAGACGAGCTTTGCGAGACTTTCGGCAATTAACCCGACGGACGACCCTCGGAAAACTTTAGTTTTCTCTCCGATAACGAGGAACGTTAAGATGTATTCGTCCGACGTCGGTGTTTAAACAGCGAAGCTTGATTTGTCGTCGGCTTCACTCGTGTTAAAAGTGCCGTCGAGACCCGAACAACATCCCAGAATCTCCTCTTGAAAACCGATTTCTCTTGTTTCCTCCGTGAAGAGGACGATAATAAAGCCTCGTGTCTCGAAGATCTGCGAGCGTCTGATAAAAGCGGCGCCGAGTGTCTCAGCAGGAGCTCCTGACACACTTGCGGGAGGATTGGAAAGGGAACGGGAGATTTTTCCGAGGACTGGTAAAAAAGCCGACGAGAGCCCCTCTCCGGCCGGACGCCAGGTGTCCCCCGGGTATTCCACCTTTTCATCTCCTCAGCAAGACGTCCGTAAGCACTTGATCCCCGATTAAGATCTTTAACTCATTTTACTTCCACTCGGTAATGAGGCTGTAAAAGTCCCGGCGCGGAGACTAAAACCAGATTTAAGGAAAAAGCTTTTGCGAGGATTGAACCGAGGAGATAAATGATGAGATTGCAAACGACGACAGAGATAAGACAAGTGTCGCTGCTGATGATACAAGTGACGGCACTGAAGTTAAAACATCAAAATACTTTTATCTTAAACAACAAATATGTTTTTTTTATTTTTTATTTCTTGTATAATATCAATTACATAACTGTTTTCTTAACGATAGAAAATAACTTTTTTTGTGAGCGATTAATTAAAAAAAAAATACAGATGAATTTTTAACCTGGCAGACAAAGTTAGAGCTGGAGACATTTAATAATGAGTTTAACAAAAAAAGGTTTAAATTTAACTTAAAAAACGCAAAAATAACTATTCAATTGTTTAAAAATACATTCAGTTAAAGGCATAAGTATGTAATAGTTTTTTGTAAAGATCTTTCTAGACCAGGGTCACAAAGCGCTTTATCATTCAAAAACAATACACAGTTAAATATATCCTTTCAAAGATTAAGACACACAAGACAAACACAGGAGTCTCAGAAAATCAGGGAAAAGCACAAATAAAAGTGTCTTAAGATGTTTCTCGAACTCCTGTGTTGTTCTCAGTATTATCTTGTTCTTTAAAGTATGTACTTTTTTGAGTATTGTTTTGATTGTTTAAGCGTTTTGTTGCGCTGTGTTTGATGTTTCTTGAAGGAGTCAGTAGATCATCAAACACAGATGTTTCTTGAAGGAGTCAGTAGATCATCAAACACACATGTTTCTTGAAGGAGTCAGTAGATCATCAAACACAGATGTTTCTTGAAGGAGTCAGTAGATCATCAAACACAGATGTTTCTTGAAGGAGTCAGTAGATCATCAAACACAGAGATGGTTCCAAAGCTTAGGAGCAACAGTCTGGAAGGATTTCTCTCCTCTGGTCCTGAAGTTCAGGAACCATCAGTAGATTCTGATCCACAGACCTCAGAGCCCGAGCTGGGGTGTAAGTCTGGATCAGATCACTGATGGAAGGTCTGACCATGAATAGATCTGAAAGTAAGAACCAGAATTTTAAAGTTGATCCTAAAAGAAACTGGCAGCCAGTGAAGAGTTTTAAGGATCAGAGAAATGTGAGTTCTTCTACTAGAGCAGCTCAGAATTCTGGCTGCAGAGTTTTGTATGAACTCCAGGCAAAATAGATCCTCCTTGTTGGACACCAAAATAAACTGTTAAAAAAGTAAGTCAATAGTGTAAATTAAAAATGTTTACTTAAGGGCAAGTTTTGTTGGTTTTAAAAGTTAATTACCAACATTTCATTAAAATAAAGCTTATATTTTTGATTAAAATGTCAAATATACATGACGTTTACTGACAATAACTCAAAACACGCCAACATTAACTTCCTTTGTATCTCAAGTATTTATATATAAAAAGTATTTTCCAGACGATTTGCAATAAACTACAAACTATTTCCAACATATAATTACTATCTTGTTCCTAAAACCATGATCAGAAATAATGTATTACCAAAAAAAATGTAATTTTTTGTTGGTTTTGAATGTAAATTGAACAACTTTTGCTTTATGAGTCAAATATCGATTTAATTGAAAATAACTCGCAGCCCTTCAGCATTTCACTCTCTTTTTCAAACAGATTTCATTAAACTATGAACTATTTCCAACATATAATTACTATCTTGTTCCTAATAGCTTGATCAAAAATTGCATTATTGCTTCCAGTAAAAACAACAACAATAATAATAATAAAAGATCTACTTAAAATAAGGTTAGTTTTGTTCGTTTTTAATGTAAATTTTGGAACAACATCAGATTAAAATCCACTTAAAAATACTTAATTTAACTCATTCTATATATAAAACTATTCATTTGGGAAAAAAACAAAAATTACATTTATTTTTACAAGAAAAATCAAGTTTTAAACAGTGCGAGAGACTTAAATCCACACAAAAGTATTTTATATTATTAGTTATGGACACTTTTTTAAGAGTGAATCCAACCAGACCGTAAGAAATAAAGTCTTTATTCAAGCGCCACTGGATGTTTGACTGTCGTCTGCAGTGTTCGGGTCTGTCTGCATCACTCACGGTTCCCCTGGAGTCTTGATTTGGCCGCGACTGCTCCTCAGAATAAGTCGACAGATAACGGACTGGTGAATACGTGGATTAAAATCCAACCTTTTCATTCAATGGATCCAGAGTTGAGTTGAACCTCTTCAAGGACGAACCATGAAAATGCATCTGAAGTATTTCATTCCGTGTAAAAAAAACCAAAAACAACCTTCTCTTTGACGAGGAGAAGTTGTTATTCCGCCGCCGTCATGTGACTCCGTTAAACAAGTGTAATGTAGTCGAGCTCAAGGAAGATGCATCTCTGTGATCTGACGTCTCGTGCTCCACGTTTGATGTTCCTCGAGGCTCTTCAGAGACATTTGAAGAAACACTGGATCCGAGCTCTTAAGTGAAATCAAACGGCTGAACCGAGAGGTATCTGGGACGTGAGATTACGTCTCCGCGGCCACCGGAGAGAATCCTGAAAGGATTTCCCAGCGTGTTGCTGCAGCCGCCGGTGACCTCCGGCGTGGGGTTCCTGCGTCAGAGCGACGGGACACAGCGAGGTGCAGATGTATCTTCGGGGTCTCCTGGTGGTTGTAAATGGTCGCGGTCGCACTCGCTGTGATGACAAACCACGGAACTAAAACAACTTTCTACAGCTTCTCTCTCTTAATAATGACATATTTCGATGATTTTTATCTCTATTTTCTGCTGTTTTTCTTCATTCATGTGTCAAATATTACTCCCAACACGCCAGTATCTCTGTGTATCTTAATAAGTATTTTCCAGACAGTTCGCAGTAAACTATAAAATGTTTTCAACATATTATTTATATTTTGTTGCTTAATATTTATATTGGATGTAAACGTGTACTTTTCTTACTAGCAGCGAAGTGTGAAAACATTTAAAATAAGTGTATAATAATTATTTTAACTTTTAATCACAAGTTGTATAGTAATTGTTTAGTAATACTACAACTATAGTGATGGTGTTTTTATTTTTCTCTAAAACTTTATTTCCACCGTCACTTGTTTTATACATTTTTTCCACAGGAAATATGTATTAAATACATAAAGTACATAATGAAATGCATAAAGAAATAAAATAAACTAGGTCTGTTATAAAATATCAATACACCAACATATCGCAATATTTCTTTTCAAAATACTGTATCGATAATTTACATGTATATATATATATATATATATATATATATATATATAATCATTACCATCTTTTATGGTTCACAGTTTAATAAAGTGCGTTTAAAATAATATTTTTTCATTTACAATAAATATTCACTTTAGTTTAATTGCATCACAAAAAGGAATAAACACAGTCGTTACGTCCTCCGCTGCGAACGAAACCGTGAAATCCTGCGAGATCTGGTGATGACTGAGGACAAGAGGATACAGTGACTCCATACTTATTTTGGTAAAAACAAAAACATGGCAAAACAAATGGGTATGAAAATAACACTTAGAAATCGGAACGTTTTGTTTTGTGTAAAATTGTTTAATGAGTTAATATAAAGAAACCTTGATTGATTCATTTGATTAAAAACTAAGAAATATATTAAGATAAGATAAAGAACATTTTTTCTTGGACAACAAGATTTTTATGTATTTTAAAACGTAAAAAAACTATGTTTGAAAAAGTAAACTATTAAAAAACATGTACACTTAAAAATTAAACTGAAATCTTGGAAAAAAAACTACCTCGAACACATTCTTCGCCGCCCTCACGCTCTTCACCCGTTTTCTCTGTAGTATTTGCCAAAACAACTTAAAGTTTTTATGCAACACAATCAAAAGTAAAAAAATATCTAAAACTAAAATGTTTTCTAATGTCACACACCGTACAATAAACTCGTTCTGGCGCAGAAGTTAAATCTCCATACAATTCAAAACAAGTTTTCTGAAGCTCTGCTGACCTCTGACCTCTGACCTCTGACCTCACCGAGCACGACTGAGGTATAAATTAAAAGTAGAAAACCGTGAGACTCTCAGGCGTGGCAGCAAAAATCACTCTGATCTGATCCGAGATCTGAAAACTCTTAAAATTCTGGAAGGTATTTTTCCTTTTCTCACGTCATCATCTCTCCGTCCTGAGTCCAGGTCGTTGCTTTCATCAACTTTTTCTTTTTTTTTTAAAAGCCTGTGAAGAGAGAAAAGCAACTTTGTTTTCCCCTCCTAGAGGTCAGACCAGAGTGGCGACGACAAAAACCTGCAGCGACACAATTATGTGTCGTCTTCGGAGCCGCCGTGTTGTCAGGTCAGGCGAGAGAGAGAGAAATCTGGATTCTTTTAGAGTTAAACGTCGGTTTTCAGTCAATAAAGGAACCGTTTTCTTCTACCCTTGAGTTTGTTCTTCTTCTTTTCTCAAGTACAGGATTTAGACGATTTTAATTTGCTTTCAAACCTTCAGAGAATTGAATAGTCTTTCAAAATCATTAGTCATCAACCTGACGCTTACTTGCATGAAATTTGTGTTTCCATTGTGTTGATACAATAGAGTCGCACATTACAACAACACACTGATTAACACATCAGTGTGTGTTTGTACAAAACGGTCTTTTCATTGAAATATTGACATTAGAAAATGATCTTAAGCTCCGCCCACTGAAAACACTTTGTTTTTCTGGAGATGAAATCTTGTTGATCATAACCACGCCCACTCTGCTGTGATTGGTCAAGCAAGGGACTCGTTGTATAAACAAAGCGGGGCATGATTACAGCTGGAGGAGGAGTGAAGCCTTTATTACGTCATAATGGACTCTCGTAACCTCTCGTTCGCCCAGATTTCAGAGCAACTTTAAAAAGGCTCTTTACTTGGATCATGGATTCAAAGCCGACCACGTGTTCTTCTAGTCGACCCGAGCAAACGTCCCGCAGGATCATGAGTCGATCCAGACGACCATCGATGGAAGTTAGTGTGTCAGTGAGTTTAACGTTTCAAATGTTGAAGCTTTGATTTTTTTTTTTAATTGAAATGATTTTTTTTTTTTTTATCAAATAGTTTAATATGATATTTTGTTATATTGCATGTTGTTTTTTTTTATTTCTAAATTCAATATTTTTTCATTTCTTGCCTTTTTAATTCAATTTTGAAATGTTGGCAATCCTATGCAAAATAAACCAACATTAAAATATTATTTTATTCAATTATTCATAAAAAAATAAATACAGATGTCAAAACAGAAAATATTGAATTCAATTTATATATATTTAAAAACTGATTCAATGCTTAAAAAACATTTTAATAAAAGTTTCAACATTTTCAAATGAATTTTAATTTAACATTGAATATTGTGATGACTCTGATATACTTCAAGAACTTCACCTCATGTAACCAGAACAACCGACTAGTTTCAACAAGATGTCGCAAAACATACTTTAATGACTGATCTGAACACTTTCTTCCATTTGTTCCTGAAGGTCAGAGTCTTCAGCTCTTTGTGCGAACGAAGTGAGGGACACTTTAAGATGTCATTCACTCACGGACTCGCAGTATTTAGCCGAACATGGCTGATGTTGTGCAGCTCGTGTGCGTTTCTTGCCCAGCAAAGCCTTTTTCTCTCTCCCTGGAAATGGTCGTGACTGAAGTTCTGCTAATCACTTTAAACAAGGCTTATCGCCGCCGCAGCATCGAGCCGGTCTCAGATGGCTGCAACATGGTCCTCATCTCCCCTCGTCACTCCGGCTCAGTCTGCTGCAGACTCCTTGTCAGGCTGACGAGCCCCCCGGAGACCGGCGTGGAGACCATACGTCCTCACGGCTGATGCATGGAGTGTCCCAAAATTAAAGAGGCCTTTTTTTTTCCCTCCGGACGTCTGTCTCGGAGAAGAAGTGGTCGGATTGAAGCGAGCTCGAGGTGGTTGACGCAGGCAGGTTGAAAATCACAGCCGAGTAAAAAGCACTGGAACCATGCATACCTCCTCCAAGGAGCCTGAGCTGCAGGAGTCTTAGCCACTAGTCCACCAGTGACGCTATCAGAACCTTTTTCAAAGATCTACAGTCGTTAGTAGGCGTGTAACCTCAAGAAACTGGCAATACGATACGATATATTGCTGTAGTAACAAGTATATATGTGTAGTATTGTCCAGTACTTGACTCTGGTGTTGTGATAGTGTAGTAACAAGTATATATGTGTAGTATTGTCCAGTACTTGACTCTGGTGTTGTGATAGTGTAGTAACAAGTATATATGTGTAGTATTGTCCAGTACTTGACTCTGGTGTTGTGATTGTGTAGTAACAAGTATATGTGTAGTATTGTCCAGTACTTGACTCTGGTGTTGTGATAGTGTAGTAACAAGTATATGTGTAGTATTGTCCAGTACTTGACTCTGGTGTTGTGATAGTGTAGTAACAACTATACATGTGTAGTATTGTCCAGTACTTGACTCTGGTGTTGTGATAGTGTAGTAACAAGTATATATGTGTAGTATTGTCCAGTACTTGACTCTGGTGTTGTAGTATTTTCAGACCACATGACTCTTGACGAAGTCGTAACTGTTTTCATTTGTTTTCAAACCAAAATATGTCCAAACATCAACTTGAAAATCTGCTGGAGTCACTGTATCCTCTCGTCCTCAGTCATCGCCAGGATCTCGTGGTGTTCCTATAGCGGTGAAGGAAGTAATGACTGCTGCCATCGACAGGCCGGAAGTTTAGTCACAACACTAAAATAAGATATAATATAATAATAAAATAATTAATGTAGGTTATTGTTCATGTTGTTATCGTGACCTATAAAGGTGCTAAAGATAAGATAAGGAGCATTTATGACGGATTTCAACGGTCAGAGTGAAACTGAAAGTTGTTTGGTGAAACGATTGAGAAACATTGAGCCACACAGAGTGAAAAGACAATATTAAGATCAGACTCAGGCATTTGTTGCAACACAGAAACATATTTTTAAAAATTAAATTTCTGTTTCATTGATCACTACTGTCTGTGGTGTTGCAGCGATTCACTCACGTTACGATTCAACAAGATATATTTAGCTCACGATACCGTTCTGTACCATTGATTACAAAACACCGTTGACGTTTTTAGGGAATAACATTTAAGTGACATGTTGTGTTTGTTGAATGAATAGAAACAAAAGTCAAAATATGTCCAAACATCAGCCTTGAAAGCTGCTGGAGTCCACTGTATCCTCTCGTCCTCAGTCATTGCGGGGATCTCACAGGATTGTTGCACACTGATAAATTATGGCGAAAAAATGTTACCATTTATATCATTGTAAATAGTCTTTTATTTCGCAAGAAACGACTAGTTTTCTCCGAAGTAACTTTAGCGTTTGACTCTTGACACGTCAGGATGTTTTTCCCGTCATGTTTACTCAAAACAAACAAGCTTGTTTACATGAAAACATAATCAAAACAACTCTATATGGTAACATCTTAATGAGGACGATCCAAGGATTCTCGCTGATGCATCATAAGATGTATTTTTCTTTCAACTAAAGTTTAGTTTTTTTTGCTAATTTTGACATTTTATTTTCTCATAGTACTGGTCAATGGTGCAAAAAATATTGGAAACGACCTTTTAAAAGATAGAAAACCGGAAAAATATTTTGTGGATTGAGGATATGCCTTGTAATACAACCCTCGAGATTCTCAATGAATTTTGTTAAGTAAAGTGAGATCCTTATTGTTTTATGGCATCATAAATGGATTTATGAATTGAAACATGAATTGAAACATGAATTGAAAATTGAATTGAAACATGAATTGAAAATTGAATTGAAACATCGAATTGAAAATTGAATTGAAACATGAATTGAAAATTGAATTGAAACATCGAATTGAAACATGAATTAAAACATGAATTGAAAATTGAATTGAAACATGAATTGAAACATGAATTGAAAATTGAATTGAAACATGAATTGAAAATTGAATTGAAAATTGAATTGAAACATGAATTGAAAATTGAATTGAAAATTGAATTGAAACATGAATTGAAACATCGAATTGAAACATCGAATTGAAACATGAATTAAAACATGAATTGAAAATTGAATTGAAAATTGAATTGAAACATGAATTGAAACATCGAATTGAAACATGAATTGAAACATGAATTGAAACATGAATTAAAAATTGAATTGAAACATGAATTGAAAATTGAATTGAAACATGAATTGAAAATTGAATTGAAACATGAATTAAAACATGAATTGAAACATGAATTGAAAATTGAATTGAAAATTGAATTGAAAATTGAATTGAAAATTGAATTGAAACATGAATTGAAAATTGAATTGAAATATGAATTAAAACATGAATTGAAAATTGAATTGAAACATGAATTGAAACATGAATTAAAACATGAATTGAAAATTGAATTCAAACATGAATTGAAACATGAATTAAAACATGAATTGAAAATTGAATTATCACATGAATTGAAAATTGAATTCAAACATGAATTGAAACATGAATTAAAACATGAATTGAAACATGAATTGAAACATGAATTAAAACATAAATTAAAATATGAATTGAGAATTGAATTGAAAATTGATTGAAAATTGAATTGAACCATGAATCGAAAATGTAATTGAATTATGTTAATGCTTAAGTCTCTTATTGTATTTAAATTGATTTTATTTTATTTATTTTTATTTCATTCATAATTTTTAATTATTTGGATCTGTTATTCCACCACATGAACAAAAGATTCTGCTCAAAGGAAGACAAATACTGTGGACGACCGAAAACTTGTTGTTGTGTTGAGATTTGACTTTTTAAAAAAACACACATATCCTTGGACTCACACACGACTGTGGTCTTCGGGGCCACTTGGCTCCCACCACAGTGAGATTGATAGAAACCCCCATGTGACCGGGCAGGTGGCAGCTGCACCAGGAAGTGTTGGTCCCCTCTCTGCCCAGAGGGGCCGGTCCGGATCCTCGGGGGACGATGGGGTCCACGGCGGGCCTGGTCGGCTGCCAAGGAGACTCGCAGCAGCCCCGAGGAGGGCGAGCGAGTTAGCGGCGTTCGCGAAGTCTCTCCAGCACAAGGAGTTGCTTCTGCCGCGGTGACATTGTTGTCGTCCAGATTGGCAGCGTCGTTGCCGGGCCCCCCCACAGGACCATTAGTGAGTGCACGGAACCATCTGTGCTACCAGATTGTGTGTTTTTTTGTTTTTTTTTCTGTTATTTTTTTGACTGGATCTCTGTGAGGGATGGAGCCGCTCCTTCTGTATCGGTTCACAACTAGTTTGTTTATGGGTTTTTAATTTGGGTTCAGAGTTGGGTCTCTTTCATCACGTACTTCATAATCTCCTGATGTTCTTTATCACGAGAGGAAAGTTCTGCAAGAGGAAGCTGTGAAATGGCTTTTGGCACTTTTTTATCAAGCGTTTGTGACATCAATGGAAGCTGGAGGAGGGAAAACTAATTAATACTGTGAGCAAGAGAAAAAAACTTCATCTTTGGAAACATTGATGGACTTGAAAGGTATTTTAAAGTCAATATTCAGGGTGTGAGAAAATATTAATACACGATATTACTGGTCATTACGTGCTTCACGTCCTAAATGAGCAATGAAATATCGCGAGATCTTGGTGATGACTGAGGATGAGAGGATACAGTGACTCTTTTAAATGATTATAATTATGTTTGGACATATTTACAGATAAATATCGCGATGTTGTTTTTTTCACAATACTGTATTGATATCCAAGAGTACTGTGGCAATATTTTTTTTGGCTTTTGAATTAAGTTTTATTTTCGTCATGTTTTGTTTATGGTTTATAGTTCATTAAAGTGTGTATGATTTTTAATTTGTAAATGTATTTACCATTAACATGCAAATATGCAGCGTTTGTTTATGTTAGTGTTGTGATTGAACTTCCAGCCTCTCGATGGCAGCAGTCATTACTTCCTTCACCGCTATAGGAACACCACGAGATCCTGGCGATGACTGAGGACGAGGGGATACAGTGACTCCAGCAACTTTTTAAAGCTGATGTTTGGACATATTTTGGTTTGAATACAAAATGAAAGTAGTTACGACTTCGTCAAGAGTCATGTGGTCTGTAAATACTACAACACCAGAGTCAAGTACTCGAACAAGTATCACAGTATATTGCATCATGGCCTCTGTATATCGTATTGCAAGAAATATAATATCACACAGCCTTAGTCGATATATGTATATTTACTCAGGGATGTTTTACTAACCTACTGTTGACTCCATGATGCCTGTTTGTTTTGAGTAAACATGACGGGAAAAACTAACTAGCTTCTGCTAAAGCAGATTTATTATTATAATACTTTCTTCCCACAACATGTACTGGTCGACCCCTGACTCTAGACTAGCTTAAATGGACAACTTGAGGGGTTTAAAGCCAACTTCCATTTTTATTACTTTAAAATATCCCTGGACAAAGTTCAAGGCGGGCGAAGAGGAGAGTGCAGGCGCGGTAGGACTTGTGTAAACAACTGTCAGGGGAACTTTATAAGTGTTTTAAGAGGATAGTACTCACTTTAAGAAGGGTTCCTTTAAGAGTTGTACTGAGGCTAGTATAGCTTTAGCAGAGATACTTTGAAGCTAATGATCTTTTAATACATTTAATTGATCCTTTTAAGATCTTTTATTCAATATATGTATAACAGAATAAAGAAAATAATAAATAATTGTCTAAAAAAATTTTATCTTTGTCATTAGTCTGCCATATATTTGATATAAATAATTGTAATTATCCTAATTGACTTAAAACAGGAAACGTTTATTTTGATTTCATGTCAAACAATTACAAAAAAAACGTGTACGTGTCTTTTTATTCAGTGTACGTAAACTTCTGGTTTCAACTGTATATATATATATATATATATATATATTTAAACAGTATATATATATTTGCTAATTGCTGAATGAAACAATTTGATATAAAAGAAAAAAATGTAGATATTTTGTATATAAATTGAAATTTGACTCACAAAAACCTTTAAAAATGTTTTTTTTTTTTTAATTGGACGTCCTAGTGGTCGGCTTTGTATTGCGGTCCTGAAGGACAAAAACTGAAAGAACTGGACTTCTAAATGGACTAAAAAATCAAATGACTCTCAATGAAAAGTGACAAAATCCCGTCGTGTAATTGTCCGGCGTCCGTTCAAGACGAGATCTCCATGGTAACCTCCGAGGGGAAAAAGACAAAAGAGTCCAAATGAAATGTTTTCACACGAGCAGCTCCAGAGCCGACGCTTCCTCCTCGTCGTCCTTCCGCCGCTAACGCTGAGCGACTCGCAGGTGAACGAGATGATGGCAGGGAAGCTGGCACGCCATTTATCACGTCCACCGCCGTTTGACACATTTTTAGGTGCACCGCTGATTAGATTAAACATTTGTCACATTACTCAAGCACCTCGGGGATCGAGGCGGGGGGAGATCGGGGTGAGGTGGGTGAGTCGTGCTGTGCCAAGTAAACAAACCAATCCTGACTGGTTAAGACAAAGTGTCTGCTTAAGTAAGAAGCGAGTCTTCGCGCGTGATATCATGGCAGCCGGCCCAGCGTCTGCTTATCTTCTCAACTATACTTGTTTCAAAGTCACCGGCGTGAGCGCAATTTGCTATATTTAGAGCCCGGTGTCGCAATTTTCCCCCAAATTCCCTTCAGCAATCTGCACTTCATAAGGCGGTTTTTTTCGTCCTCAGAACCATTTGGAAAACACTCCCCGAAGTAAATCATTTAATGTAACAAAACTGTGTGAAACTCTCTCTCTGAACACAGGGTTGTGTTTAGATGTGGCATCAAACCTCTGTGTGTGTCGCATCCTTGTTGTGTTTGCTAATTACTGGACCTTTTATTTTGAAAGTCCTTTGAAATACTTGCTCTGATATTTAACTTTTAACAGTGGTAGTTTGTACGAGCTTGTTTTTTGAAGTTTTTGGTGCATGACTTGGGATTATTCCGCGCACGTCCGGCCCGACTGGACCTCATTTAAAAACCGGATAATTAGGAAAACGCTGAAGAAGCTTTTCTGGCAAAAACTAATTAAATCAAATCATCAGATAATGTGTATCTTTACAAGAGACGCCGCAATATAACTGCGTGACATGGTTGATTTTACAGTATTTTCTATTGCTTTATTTTAGATGTACCTCTGCCAAGGAGGTCAGGTGATGAAGAAATATATGTAGTATTACATAAACATTGCATTACGTCCTCCAGAGTTAATTAAGTAAGTACTATTTGTAGTCACAAAGCACTTAAACAATCAAAACAATACCCAATGAAATATATGCTTAAAGGGTAGTCACCACCGAGACAAAAACACAGGAGTCTCAGGAACAATAAACTCCCGGCGATGACTGAGGACGAGAGGATACAGTGAGTCCAGCAGCTTTTAAAACTAATGTTTGGACATATTTTTGGTTGAAAACAAATGAAAGCAGTTACGACTTCGTCAAGAGTCATGTGGTCTGTAAATACTACAACACCAGAGTCAAGTACTGGACAATACTACACATATATACTTGGTACTACACTATCACAACACCAGAGTCAAGTACTGGACAATACTACACATATATACTTGTTACTACACTATCACAACACGAGTCAAGTACTGGACAATACTACACATATATACTTGTTGCTACACTATCACAACACCAGAGTCAAGTACTGGACAATACTACACATATATACTTGTTACTACACTATCACAACACCAGAGTCAAGTACTGGACAATACTACACATATATCCTTGTTACTACACTATCACAACAACAGAGTCAAGTACTGGACAATACTACACATATATACTTGTTACTACACTATCACAACACCAGAGTCAAGTACTGGACAATACTACAAATATTTCTACAGTATCGCAATATACTGTATCGTGATGGGTTAATGTTTGTAACGATACCAACATTTTAGTTGTTGATACCAATAAAAAATATATATATATATATATATATATATATATATATATAGAAATACCAAAACCTTCAACTATTGTACATTCAAAGAGTGTTGATGCTCAGCCTTCAAGTATCAAAACATGTTTTTCACATTTTCTCTCCAAGATTTCTGAGACTCACTTGCTTCAGTGTCCGTGTCATCCCGATACTGTAAAGAAAACTTCAAGTTTTATTTCAGATACAATGAGCTCAGGTACTCTGAGCGTCTTTTGATGCTACAAAATACAACCTTCACGTCGTGTTAACATATTGTAAAGTGTTATAAACGTCTGTGGTGAAGTGTTTTCTCTCTCAAATTACACGTTTGTTTGTTGTTGTTTAACTATCGAACTGAAACTCGCTCGCCTTGAACTTAACAAGTCAGGATGTATTTCAAGTGTTTGTCAATTCGATTTAGTTCCTGAACTTCATTCGACGCGTTCGCAGGTTCTTGAGTCGTTAATAATTACTCCATGTTCGTCCACAAAAGTGTAACTCGGACTGGCAGGTTCATCAATAATACCAGGTCTTGTTTTAACTCGAGAAATCCATTGTTTTGAAGAGTACAGCGTTGACTTGTTGGCGCTCGCGGTGTAAACTCCCCCAAAGAACTCGGTACTTACGGTACCAAGACAGCATCGTTGAATTGTTGGCGTGTTTGTTCCAAAGTATTTGAAACGTGAATCTTCCAAACATATTCTAAATCTGTGCGGTGTTGGTCAGAGACATGGAAGTACTTTTAAAACTTTTACTCTCGATGTTACAGACATCGTAGAATCCGATCCTCGGAGTTAAGAAACTGTCTCTGAAACTTAAACAAGGAGACATCGAACCTCTTCAGTTCCCTGATGAAAAATCTTAACAAAACACATTCTTTCTTCAGTTTCCTTCAAGATACAGGATTGTTTAGTGCTCATTATTAAAGTGCCACAATGCATTATGGGACAGTATATTCTCTTATCTGGCTGCATCAGGGTTTGCTCCGTCCACTCGTGATTCAACGGTGTGAGAAAATAAAATGTGTTTATACCACAGGTATACAAACCAACAGTAGTCGTCGATGTTACAGCAGCCGTCAGGTTCCACTTTTTACCTCCATTTTCTTCTGTGACCTTTACGGCGACTTCTTTTTTTAGTGTTTTTATCTGCCAGCTGGTATTTAAAGTTTGCCCAGAAGTGTCTCAAACGCTAGAGGGAAATATTGAATTCGCTTTGCTAAAGTATTCGTCGCCTAAAGCCTTTTTTTTTCATAAATCTCAACACACAAATTGAACATTCACAGCAACTAGCTAGCTCGCCGCGGATGCTTGTCCGCGAGCTAGCTCTTTGCGCGGAGAGTCCTGTTGAGTTTTGTGCAATATTCACTTTGGATTTACTGCGTTCGGTCAGGATTGTTGGTTGATCCTGAGCTAGTTTTTTAAGTATTTAATATATAATATAATTACACAAAAGGAATACACTGATACATGCTCAGTATGCTAAATGCTAACTGTTTAACAGATTAACATTTAGAAATGCTGGATTTACTTTCTCCTTCATTCCATCAAAGCCGCTCCTATTGTGACGGCAAAGAAAACGAAACGTATTCCTCTCCATATCCACTGTATGTATTTTATTTTGAAAGGCATTTTATTTTGAAAGGCATTTTATTTTGAAAGGCATTTTAATGAGACGCTTCACATCCATCGGGCTCGTGTTACGTGTCCAGCGCTCTCCGGACAGAACTGGCTTCCCTTCAGCGCTGGACCTCACGGTTCAAAGACAGCCTGACAGTGTTCACGAATCAAGCGCCCCCCCAAACCACCCCCCCCGCCACCCCCCTGAACTCGCCATCTGTCTGCTCCGGCCAATCAAAGCCCACCACGAGTCTGGTCGCTGTCTACAGATGGGGAGGAGATGACCACGAAAAACTAAAAATAATCTTTCTTTCAAATGTTTGATAAAAAAATGTTAGGACTTTTTCTCTGTGAACAAAAATACTTTTATTTTTGTTTGGACCCCCCTGCGGTCGCCGCCCTCCATCAGGGAAGGGAAAAATAACGTGGCCCTTACAGGAAAAGGTTTGGGGGACCCCTGTTCTAAACACTTCAAGAGGATACACAAAAACGAAATCCCCGCCTTCCTTGGGTGAATCAGTCTTACCTTGAGGACTTCTACAGACGTGGAAATTGATGTTGACAACCAATTACATAAATTGAGCCTTTGCCTTTTAGCTCAGCTCTTTTCCCCAACACCACTGTTTAAAGATACTTCTCTGGACATCGTCACATCACTGGAGTGGACTCTCACCTGTTTTTGGATTCGAAAATCATCGGGGACATCTCCCTAGAAACCGGCTCCGACTTGTCGACCGGATTCTGGACCTCAATGTTTTTTTTGGTGGTCCTTGTTCATCCTGACGACGTTGGGTTAGGTAGAACTTTATTGATCCCTCAGGAGGTCCCATTCGGGAAATTGTTTCTTTCCAATTAGCCAGAGCAATACAGCAATTATTCATAAAAATAAAAAAAAGAACAAGAACAAAGAGAAATAAAGAGAAAGAACAAGATGATATAATCTAAGTCTAAAGATAAAGACAAAGAACATAGATAAAAAAAAAACAAAGACAAAGGATACAAAGATTAACATAGAACAGAACATCAAGATACTTTCACTTCACTCCTGTCCCCTGAACTCAGAACTGTACAATTTAATAGCCCGAGGAATGAATGAGTCCTTGAGTCTATTAGTGTTGCATCTGGGACAATTATGTTCCAACGATCGTGGTCATTGTGGCGACCACTCAAGTGTTTTTCTCGGAGAGGATCATGTTTGTTTTCAGACAGGCTTTTAGCAGCTCCAGCGTGTTTTTAAAAAGCCGACATTTTGTGTTTGCTAATATTTGAGTCCACGGAGGAACCGAAGCCATGGGCGGGAGAGATAATTGCTGCTTTCTTCCCCGTCAAAGAAAACAAGCTCTTCGCTTGTGTATTCACGCTCCGGAGTTAATGGTAATCTGCCCTCAGACGGACGTGGAGGACTAGTATTTAAAAAGTCACGGCTGACATGTTGCTCTCTGATCACAAAGTTTGCACAGAAAAATAAACAGAACGATTTTGCACAACATGAGCTCCGAGAGGAAAGATGTATTAGAAAAATATTCTTTTAGTTAGAACAAGAAACAGTATGAGCTGAAAGCCTTTTGAAATAATATGTAATATATATTGTTAAATTGGTATAATTTGGATATATTGAAATTTTCATGGAGGTCTTTTGTCCCCTTGTTTTTGGCCTTATTTGTTTGCTAAAAATGCAGAAAACAATTGTGCTTGTCCAAACTTCTCCGTTATTATTAGTTGTAGGCTCATCTTCTTCGTGTTATAAGAAAGGTTTTGAACTAAGTGACAACATTATTAAGAAAGTAAGAGCCTCCAAAATGTCCTCCAATGTTCTTTGTTCTTCATTTAGCTCTTGGATGGATTGATTGATGGATGAATGGATGGATGGATGGATGAATGGATGGATAGACTTTAATAATCCCTCCGGAGATCTCCTTCGGGACATTAGGTTTCCAGTTCACAGCAGATGATAGATGACAAGAACAAAGTGCAAATAAAGAACAAAGATGAAGGAAAATAACACAAATAAATATGCAAAAATGAATTAGTTATAACCCATTACATGATATTATCTACTTTTTTTTTTTTTTACAAATATCTCTAATTTTCTACTCACTAATCTGTTCTTTTTACAGTTATAGACAAAAATGTTTGTTCATTTTAATGTAGCGACTTGAGCTCAGTTGTCTTCGTCTTTTTCCAGAAACACACTTAAAAACATCCAAATACCTTCATACTGCTCGTCTGTAACGTCCCTCTTGGATTGAAGCATCAACATGAGGAAATGTTCCAGAACAACTTAAAACAAGTTGATATTTTAAGCTTGTTTTTGGCATAAGCTAAGAGGCTAACATGCTACGCAAACAGGAAGTACGCCGGGTAAAGATTGCTAGCACTTCCAATGTCGTCTGTCGAAATTAAAATCACTTGAAGCTGAATAAAGTGAAAGTATATTTGAGATGACGTCATTTTTCATATTGCATCTTAAAAGATAAAACTATTGTGTATTTTGATGCCGAAGCTTCTCAACAACGAAGTCCATCTGGTCCATCATTCTAACCCGCTCTAGTAGAAGAACTCACATTTCTCCGATCCTTAAAACTCTTCACTGGCTTCCAGTTTCTTTCAGGATCAACTTTAAAATTCTGGTTCTTACTTTCAGATCTATTCATGGTCAGGCTCCTCCTTACATCACTGATCTGATCCAGCCTTACACCCCAGCTCGGGCTCTGAGATCTGTGGATCAGAATCTACTTATGGTTCCACGCACACGGTTCAGGACCAGAGGAGAGAAATCTTTTCAGGCTGTTGCTCCTAAGCTTTGGAACGATCTTCTCTCTCTTTGTTCTTGATGGATCTACTGACTCCTTTAAGAAACATCTTAAGACGTTTCTATTTGTTCAGACTTTTCCTTGATTTTCTGGAACTCCTGTGTTGTTCTCAGTATTATCTTGGTCTTTGGTGTGTATACTTTTTTGAGTATTGTTTTGATTGTTTAAGCGCTTTGTGACCCTGGTCTTGAAAAGCGCTATACAAATAAAAATGACTTACTTACTTACTTACTGGTTACGTCTCAAGGTCACCAAAGGTTTGATGGAGAATGTAATCGTTTCTCTGGAATGAAGTGAGTTTACACTGAAGTCTCAACATCCTGTGGCTCTGTTGCCGCGGGAATCTGTTGAAAGTATATTTTCATCTCTTGATATCAGTGGTTTTGACTCGCGCCTTGTTCTACCGTCGTCCGAATAAATATGATCATTTCCACGTATTTGCCTCTCCTGGAGCCACTGACCAGAGACTCCCAGGACTGCATGTATTCCTGGCTCGGTGTGACGAGGCTCATCTCAACCCACACAGTTGAGTTATTAATGCCCGCGGAGTCTGCGAGATGATTTCATTGGGTATTCAGGTGCGGCGATGGATGGTTCTCAGCCTCGGCCTCAGAAGTGTTCGGGGGGGGAAAAAAGACTGTGGAGAATAAATATACCTGTCGAGCGCTGATGCATCGAGCCACCCTCGCCGCGATGCAAATCAACTCCTCTCCCTCCCTCCCTTCCAGCCGCCGCCGGTATTACTCATTCCCACTTGGACCCAGACACTCCCGGCTCGAGATGAGCCTCTCCGGGGGCGGCGCTCGGGTCGTCGGGGGTCTCACTCCGGCTTGATGATTTGTCGGCGATGACACGACAAACACCCCTCGCCCTCCGTCGCCGGAGCGACCCGGGAGTCGCCGGTGTTCATTACCGGCGTGACTGACGGATAATTAAGGGCAGGAGACGCTGAGAGCGAACGCTATAATCAACGCCAGACCGGTGTAAACACCTGCATCTGGACTTCACTTAACGACCGACGCCAGAACCACAATCTCAATGATGGTCCTGACGTTTTTTAAATCTCTCTCCGGTAAACAACCGTAAATAAGGAGCTTTATTATCTCGTGGAGATCTCGGTCGCTCTTCCAATCAGATAATGTAACCGTCGGCCTTTATCCGTCTGTTTGCTCGATGACTTAAACACGTCTAAACAACGTTTCATCTTCTGGATTCATGAGTCATTTAACGGAACAAAAGGTTACGAAACGACGGCACACGGCGGGAGAAAATGAAAGAACCGGTTCACGGACTGAACAACAGTTATTATCATTGCGTGAATGTCCTTGTACTGAAACTAAGATAACTTTTAAAATTATTATACCAACACTATATCAATATTAAATACTACTACAATTATATATATGTTATTTTTTTATTCATTTTTTCATTTTATGTTTTATATTTTATTTTATTTATTGTTTTATGGCGTTCATATTTAATCATAGTTATCTTGTGGTTTATATTTTCAAAGAATTGTGTATTACAGTATTTTTAAATGCATCATTGATGTGCAAGGATTCAAGGCATTTGTTCATTTTAGTGTTGCAATTAAACTTCTGGACGAGCAGTCATTACACAGTCCCGGGCGATAACTGAGGATGAGAGGATACAGATGCAGTTTGATATGTTCAGCCACATAAAATCCCTTTTTGTGATTAGTTTAAAAAAAAAAAAGCATGTTTGAAAAGACTTTGTGATGACTGAGGACGAGAGGTTACAGTGAGTACAGCAGCTTTTAAAGCTGATGTTTGGACATATTTTGGTCAAGTACTGGACAATATTACACATATATACTTGTTACTACACTATCACAACACCAGAGTCAAGTACTTGACAATACTACACATATATACTTGTTACTACACTATCACAAAACCAGAGTAAAGTACTGGACAATACTACAGATGTATACTTGTTACTACACTATCACAACACCAGAGTCAAGTACTGGACAATACTACACATATATACTTGTTACTACACTATTACAACACCAGAGTCAAGTACTGGACAATACTACACATATATACTTATTACTACACTATCACAACACCAGAGTCAAGTACTGGACAATACTACACATATATACTTGTTACTACAGTATCACTATAAATATATAATGTTGACCCTGTATCGTGATACACATCGTATCAAAAGATTCTTGTCAATATACTCACGAATAAGTATTTAAATCCATTACGGGCCTCATAAAATGAGTGTGATTGTCATTGGTTTCGAGACCTTGAGTTTGATACATTTTCAATGCTATCGAATGCTAAAAACCCTCAAAAGAAATGGATAAAATGAATGTTGTTCTTCAGAGACTGACACTCGATAAACCACAGTCTCTCTCTCGTCATGTGTCATTTATGACGCATATTAAAGGTTCAGTAGCTGCGAGTAAACCAGTATCGAAGAAACATAAAACGTATTCACAGCTGGACATCGATCTCACCAGAACATCCTCTCATGACTCCGTTCAGCAATACGTTTCTGCAGCGACACTCGCTAACATAATGATCAGTCGCACTTTGATCGCCTGACAAATCACTTAGAAAAGCCGGGTAAACAAGGTTCTGCCTGCAAAAGATCCTTTCACGACTGACACCTTTATGTGCTGAAACATCCCTTTAGCCATTGATTGGGCCATAGAGACTAAATAAAAGCACTTTACTAGTAATGCTGCAGCAATTGGAAGCATGAAGGAGTCTGCTGACGGAGGTGGATTTAAGAGTCTCCTTGGTGTTTGCAGGCGACTAAAAGTGCTGCACTCTCTCGCCCGGTCCACATCCTGTACTTCCTTTAAAAACTTTTGCATCTCATTTTTTAAGGTTAGTTCAAGTCAGATTTTCGTCTCTGGACTCATCTGAGCTCTGAACCACGGGATCCACGGCGAGGGAGGGAAGAAGGTGTAAGATGAGTCCGGCTTTAGATATTTGACAGCAGGAACACCCCCCCTGTGGCGGGGGTCTAGTGGTCTAGATGGGAGATGACAAGAGCCTTGACGAGAACTGGGCCCCCCCTCTGGGTCAGAAGCGTCCGACTGATATTTGCTCCTCATAAATCTGCAGGGTTGATTTTCTTCTCGGAGTTGATTGTCGAGTATCATCTGCAGGATCTCGCCGGCCTCCGTGGGGGTCGTCTAGACTGACGCCGAGGTTCATCTGTAGGACATTAACGGCTGCTGGGTATGTCAAGGTTGAGTTGAAGAAGTCAATCCGTTTTTTATGCTGTATCGTTGTCGGACGCGATGCGTCGTGTCATCAGCTGTGAAGTCGAGCCGGGACTATAAAATGATAACGATTCCTTATCGCGGAATCACTTTTCCGCGCCGGACAAGGTCGATAACGACTTCCCCAGATTGAAGCAACTCTTATTATCACTGGATATTTAGTCGTCTGTCCAAACGCGGATGACCACACACTGTCGGACGACACACTGCCTTACTAAAGATGCTTTGGAGAAACTGCGGTAAACAAGTACACTGCCTCTTCTTCAAGTGTTGACCATGAGAAAAAATATATATCAATACTAATGACTGGTCCAAATCCAAGACTATTTCGTAAATTTGTACAGTGTAGTACTGTCTCAAATCCAACTCTGCTGCTACATACTAACAGGAAATGACTCGACAGCTTCTTCTTCTACTACTTTTTAACACTGATAGCAACCGGTCGTTGGAACCACATCGTCAACACTTGACAGCACTTTTCTCCAATTGTAACAAGTTATTTAGTTGTGTTTCATTGTGTTATTACTGTTGTCGTGTTGTTTTGTGGTAAAACAAGTGTTTTCTCGAGACATTTACGTCGGTATCTGCTCCGAAGACACGTCATCAGTGACGTAGCTTCAGTTTAGCTTTATCTACGTCAGTAAGATGGAGGACGTTAAGGGGGGAAAGTGTCCATCGATCCACACTCAAGTTTCTGGCCATGTGAGTGCACCAATTGAGTGCTGATTTTTGCACACTGCTCATCGGGACGCACTTGCACAGTCAAGATATTAAGTGTAAGTGCAGAATTGTGCGAATTGGGACACACTCCTACTGTTGCTGTTTATCAACCATGTTAAGGTATTATGTTCGCACAAACCCTGTGAACAGCAACCCTCAGAAACCGTCTTCGAGTCGGGCCACAAACCTTTTGGCAAAGAGGCCGAGACGTTCATTACCAGGCTAGCTGGGAGGCACATCTTTTTAACTGTGTCCTACTAGTGGGGAAAGTCCTGAACCCTTTATCAGCGAGGCTTCCAGATTGTTTGCCAGAGTAACCTCACCGGATTAACCAGGCATGTGGAGATTCACCGATTCGCTTCGGTGCATCGATACAAATGTGTAAGATGTGGCAGTAGATTCAAGGTATCGGCAAATGCAATGGTAACTTCAATTTCCGAGGCACCACAAACGCACCATCCTGTCCAGAAGTTACGAGACAATACAATTACATTCTCTTATAATGAAGTCATATCGTATCGTATGGTCGGCAGTTTATCGAGAAGCGTTTTGAACCAGCCTTAGTGTTGGAGATAAACATCCATGCTCTCAACGCTCTACTCCGAGCCTCTCCCGAATGGCCACCCTTCTCCTGTCCCTGGCTAACCGCTCCAGATTTGTCATCGGGCAGTAACAAAAGTCAGTTAGAAACCAAATGAAAACATTACAGATCAACATCGTTATCTCGCGTGCCGTGAGCGCAATTCAAACTTAACCAATTAAACGAAACATACTTTCAGAGTTTGACCTCGTGTTGGATAACGTAAGATTAACCGCATCCGTTTAGATAGAGTGATTTTCTAAAGATATCCACTTTGAGACATTAAATTAGAAGAAACGCTTCACAAGTACATTTAAGTGGAATCTCTGCCCTGATCTGCTGCTCTCGAACTCCGCCGCCTCGCATATCTTTCTCCGACTCTCGAGTGCAAAAAACTTGGCGTCTAACGTTTCATAACCGGGCCTGATTTATTATGCTGACGAGTCTCGGCGAGTCTGGATGGAACGCAGATTAGCGCGTGGGCGTCGGAGGAATCCGACGAAAAACCTTCAAGAATTAACGGCGTAAATGAGCGAAAATCATCTTAACAGCTGATTAATTATTAAAAAAACGAGCGTGTCCGGCGAGGTGAAGAAAAAGCAAACTCATGACATTGAAGAGAAGTCGTCGATACTGACCCGAGTGCGGCTCGCTGGTCCATGAATCATTTATTTCGCCTATGAAGCACCAGCTTTCTCCGCAGCAGACACTTTAGACAAACAAAAAACACAAAAAGAACCTCAGAATTTGAGGCTTCGTTTTTACTTGCAACTTGAAGTTCTGTATCTCAGTGGACAACATTATTAGCTCGACTGTTATTTTTCTTGTAAATAAAGAATTTGCAAAATATTTGCGAGAGAAAAATAAAATCTCACCTCGTGAATGTAATCGTGTTTTGTCACATTAAAAGACATTTAAATAAATTTATAGGTGGCATTAAAAAGCGAACATGACTCGCGATTATTTCCTGGCGCAGCTGAATTTGATTTTACGACGATAACATCGTAAAGCAGGACCTGATTTACGATGCAATCCCGGAAATTTGGATCATCATAAATCCAGAATGTACTCAATGTAAATAAAAAAGTAATAATGTAGAAGAAATTGGTAAAAAATCAAAGGGTAAAATATGTCCCCGGGGGCTGTAGATTGCGTCTCTGTGATGATTATATCTCGGCGAAGCTAATAAATCTTCTAAAGTACAAAAAAAATCGTCGTATTCTACATATTCTCTTTTATATCGATCCTCTGGCTGGATCCTCATGAAAAGGAAGCGCCACATGTATAATTTTGCGGGATAAATTCTACATTAACGGCTCTTCAAAGAACATTCTGACAAATTGAATCAACGTTCGCTTCAGAGACGTACAAAAGCCTTCGACGGCGTCATGCGAGCCCACATTAAAAATGGACGAAATGTCAAGCGCAGCGTGCAACAATCAGCCCGACACAAAAGAAATCAGCCTGTGAACTTTTCCGCCGGCTCAAGACTCTGTAAACAGAGAGATTAGCGTGTAAACCCAAATCACCCATCTTTTTATCTTCTATCAGACGTTCTACATTCAGCGCACACGCCGTGCAACACAGCAGGACGCGAGCGCCGCTTTGAACTCGTTCAATACGTTACTTTCCCCGCGATGCAGCTCTAAAGAACCCACTACAAGGCGCCTGCAGCTTGTGTGTTCTCTGGAAACTTGGTCCAGTAGGCGAAGCGATGACTTCGGTGGCAGGAGCGAGGCCGAGTTAACGCGACAGTTGATCTACTTCTGATCAGTGCCAGGAAGGAAGGAGGAAAGATTCGAAGCCGACATATGGATCCAGAGAATCAGTGCCAGATGGTACGCCGTGGCGTTCCAGGCGAGCACCTGGTACGTTTCGTGGGGTTCCTACGAATGCGTTGGATCGATACCAAAACCGACGAGCAAGTCGCAACATGCAGCTTTTGAGTCGTTCTGCAACTGTTCAAAAACAAAATCATATTATTTATGACGTGGTTTATCTTATACAAATATTACAAGCACTCAACGTCATTCAACATTTACTTTATTGGATTGTGTTCATCATGCAATAAAAGGTTAAACGAAGAAGACTCAACCAGAACTTTACAACATAAAAAGATGTTTCAAAAATATTGGTTAAGAAAACTAGATTGATTTAATTTCTCTAATGAAGTTTGAATTCAAAAATCTTCAGGCTGTTTTCCAAATGGTCTGCTGGGACTCATCCATAAAGGACTCAAAAATATGATTCATACAATTACCATCTAATTATTTGTGAGTTTGTGTTTCGTTTTTTTTTTTGGCATCATTTGTAATCATTGCAGAATTGAATGATGTAATTAGTCTATTAAAGGAATTATCATTCATAGTAATATATATTAAGTTATTCCAGAACAACATTGAACAGGTTTTTTTTTATCTACAATAAGATCCACCCTTGACCTAATTTGAAACTTGATAAACACGCTTCTAATTCCACTCGAAACGTATTTCTTAACACATTCGTCCTCTTACTCCCCCTCAGTGAACTCGGCGCTTCAGCTGCTTGTGTTGAACATGAATTGCTGTAGATTTTGATTAATCCATGGTTTTAAAACAGTTTATAGTCGCACCTACATATTACATTCTGGTAAGAGTTTACATTTTCTTAAGAACGGTCTCTCTAACATTCTTTTGATGTAAGAAACATCGTGATTAAGGAACCAGGAAGAAAAGCTGAACTATACGTAGTCAATAGTTTTGTCAATGACTGCGAGATAGATGTAGTCATTTTTTCAATTTTTACTGCAGCAAATACCAGATATCTGCAAATATTGGCTTTGTAATTCAGGGTTAGTTCACCCAAAATTCAAATTTCACTCATTTTCCACTTGCCCTCATGTTGACTCAGAGCTATTTACAGAGTAATCTTTTCTTTTCAACATGTTTGTTCATTTTAATGTAGTGACTGGAGCTCATTTGTCTTTGTCTTCGTCCAAAAACACACTTAAAAAACATCCAGCTTTTGTGAAGTAGGTTCACTATAACAGCCTGAACCATCTGACGAAGGAGGATTCGTTTATATCCGAACGAAAACCTCGAGTCGTTCCATTAAGTATCATCGCCTCAAAATATCACCGCTCTCTGTAGCTCCTTATCAGGCGTCTGCATTCTCGCCGTCCTTCCTTCTGCGTCTCCTCCACACGAACATTAAGGTTCGCTGATGACTGTGGGATGAACTCCTCGGACCTGCTCACCTGGAGAAGATAATTTCCAGTCCTCAATAAGAAGCCAAAGCGACATTAAACCGTCGGTGATTGATGCGAGCGGTCGTACGAGACAAACCGCAAAACACGTCTCCGGGAGAAAATCTTGGCAGCGTCGGATGCTGTGCCGGTCATTTCCCTAAATGATGCCGTAATTATTCAGGTAAAAAATGAGGCCTGACACCGCTCACGCTCCCATTTGTCGCGCAGACGGAGCTGTGGTGGGAGCGCCTCCGTCGTGATGGATGAGGTGGATCTCTGGTGGTATTTCCAGAGGAGATGACATTCCCGGGGCCCTGGCGCGCCACAACTTCCCGGGGTTGACGAGGCTTCGGAGCGAGGCAGGCAGGCTTCATTTACAGCGAGCGGCGTGGAATAATATAGCGCCGGCGATTGGATGTGTCAGCGCCCATATCTCCGGCACTTCTATTAGAAACAGACCCCGGCGTCGCACAATTAACCTCTTGCCCCGCCAGCAAATCTGTGCAGTACCAGCCCAGCGTGGGGCAATAAATCAAACCTGGCGGGAGACACAAGCGCTCCCTCCACCACTGGTTCAGTGTCACCCGCCCCGGATTGACTGCGAATGATGGCCCCATAGTCTCGCTTGTTATCCGACGACCGGGGATGAGTGAGCGATCGGGAGGAAGCGGTCGCGCTCCGCACGGCGCCTTCAAAATTCTGATGGCGAATTATCCTCCATCTTCAGGCCCGTTACTGTCCGTCACCGCTGCTGTAGTCGCACCTTGATGGCTGCGTCGTTGTCCTGCTCCACTTCCACACGAGTAAATCAGATCCTGAGCAGTACTGCAATATAACGCCAAATACACTTTGGGGGAATAAGCAAAGAACCTTGGATCGAACTTCTAATTTCATTCTGACTTGAAGCACCTCATTGGTTCCCAATTCCCTCAACTTCTGGACTTTGAGCCATTTGCCGCCAGTTGAAGATGTTTCTTGAAATGTAATCATTGCAGCTCGGTTTATATGTTCCCGTCTCGTCTCGTCTCGTTTGGTTCCGCCTCGTCGGGGATCTGGTCCCGGGGGCAGCAGCTCCAGTGGGGAGGACTTGACTTTCCTCTTCCAACCCTGAAGCGTTCTCAGGCAAACTGAGAGACCTGGTCCTTCTCACATGTCCTGGGTCTCCCCTGTGGTTTACTACCGGTGGGCGAACACCTCACCGGCCTGGCGTCCAGGAGACATCCTGATCTGAGCCTCTCCAGATGACAGCAATATTGATCTTGCGTTAAAACATCTTGAGAAATTTTTATCTTATATTTGATTTACTTTAAAGTATATATTTAGTATTGTTTTGATTGTTTAACCTCTTTGTTACCCTGGTCTGGAAAAGCAACAGTCTGGAAGGATTTCTCTCCTCTGGTCCGGAAGTTCAGGAACCATCAGTAGATTCTGATCCACAGACCTCAGAGCCCGAGCTGGGGTGTAAGTCTGGATCAGATCACTGATGGAAGGTCTGACCATGAATAGATCTGAAAGTAAGAACCAGAATTTTAAAGTCGATCCTGAAAGAAACTGGAAGCCAGTGAAGAGTTTGAAGGATCGTGGAAATGTGAGTTCTTCTACTAGAGCGGCTCAGAATTCTCAGAGTTTTGTTTGAACTGCAAGCGAGACACATCCTTCTTGTTTAGACACCAACATAAACTGTAACAATAGTCCAAACGTGTAGCAGAATCTTCCGTGCAGGTCTTTTGGTCTGCTTTTTTGGACTTTTTCCTGTCAGAAACAACACTAGCTAGCCATAATCACAGGTGATGTCTTTTAACTGTAATGTAAAACTAGCTAGTTGTTTACAGTGAAATGTGTCACCCTGAAACACTTTTTATATCCTTGTTCGATTGAAATCTAAATTCTTAAATTTTTAATTAAGTAGTAGAAATAACAGTTTGTCACATAATAAAATAAATGTAAGAATTTTGTCTGAAATACATCTTTAATCTATCAAGAGATTTGTTTAATGTACACCAGTGTGTTAGTCAGCAAACTTCATGTTGTTTTTTTTTTAGAATGTTTTCAAAATGTCTGTCTTAGGTTGACTGACAGAAGGATATTAGGCCAGGCTACATAGAACGACCCTATATCATCCACAAACATCATGGTCTCTGTAGTCTTGAGCGTTGGGAAACTTGGGAATCTGAAGAGCAAGGCAGTTTGCGTGTCGTATGTTCAAGGAAAATGTTTTAAAAAAAACATCCTTTACGTCGTAATATATCAAATTCCCTTCTTTCCTTTCCACCAATCTACCCCCAGCGCCCCCTGTTGACCCCAACTTGTCCTTTTTCTGAGACCTTTTCCTTTGTTTCAGTATCGGAGACTGACGTGGAGGTCTCTTAAGATAAATCTTTGGTACTTTTTGAATGTTTTACTTCGTAGCTCTCCGCCTCATGTGACTGACTCTTGTGGAAAAGTTTTATAATCAGGCAGTCGATACGAGTCATGGACTCGCCGGGGAAATAGAAGAGCGATTGGAGAATGAAAGAGAAACATTGCTAACATTAGCCTCTCTTGCTCAAAATTAAGAGCGACACACTTTCTGGTCCAGCGACAGCAGCCCCAATGTTCAACTCAATAAACTGTAATTCCGCCTCTGATGGACTAATGTGAAATATGGCAACAGATGCAGCGACGGCAGCAGCAGGAGCGTCGGTTATTTAGGACCCCGGGGCCATTAAAGCAATTTTAGCAAAATATAATTTGAATAACTTTGCTTTTTTGGCACGTGCAATAGCAGGTTTGGGCGTATTATGATAATCACCCCGTTCCCCCCGGGGCGCTGGCTTTCCTCAACTGTGGTTGGATTTGAACATTGTGTTTGTCGACTGTTTGTTGGAGGAGTTGTGTGTTTTCACTCTGAGGGGCCCCGTGAAGGCAGCTCGGCCTCTGTCCCCGTCGCAAGTTATTAGAGCTAATTGCCGAGGTTGGCGTGTTTTTAAAAGCACTTTCCTTCAGAAGAATCACAGTTTTTACTTCCCCTCGGCGCTGATCCACGGCATATTTACGCAGCGGCTCCTGAAGTCTTTAAACCCCTCGACTCGGACGCCGCGACTGATGCTCGGTTCCTTTTGTTAACGCAGCAACGGACAACCATAAAAAAGTGGAATGTTCTGTTTGTTGTTATTTTATTTCCATCAGGACTACTTAAGTCAGGAGTAGATACTTTTGTATAGGTTTGCTAATGTGGCTCTCTGGAGGTTCCCCTGCCAGAGTAGCTTTATGAGTTCATTATTACTCAGTGAGTTTCAGGGAGGAGGTGACGCTGGTTGTGAGATTCTATGAAGTTGAGATTCTTGGAAAAGAAATTGAAAAAACTTGTGTGTTGTGCTTATATAAGTCTCATAAAGTATGGATGTTAGAAAACATCGATACAGCAATAATATATTGCAACATTTATTTTCACGTTGGCAGCAGTCATTGCTTCCTGTCGCAGCTAAATAAACAATGAAATCCAGTGCGATGACTGAGGACGAGAGGATACAGTCGACTCCAGCAGCCTTTAAAGCTGATGTTTGGAAATATTTTGGTTTGAAAACGAATGAAAGCAATTACGACTTCGTCAAGAGTCATGTGGTCTGTAAATACTACAACACCAGAGTCAAGTACTTGACAATACTACACATATATACTTGTTACTACACTATCACTATATATCGTATCGTTGACCGTGTATCGTGATACGTATATTATCGCTAGCTTCTTGCCAATAAACATTGTAGTATCGATACAATAACAAATTAACTGTGATCCTGGCGATGACTGAGGACGAGAGGATACAGTGACTCTCAGCATTCTTTAAAGCTGATGTTTGGACATATTTTGGTTTGAAAACAAATGAAAGCAGTTACAACTTCATCAAGAGTCATGTGGTCTGTAAATACTACAACACCAGAGTCAAGTATTCGGACAATACTACACATATATCCTTGTATCACAATACATTGTATTATTGACCCTGTATGATGATACGTATGGTGTCGCCAGATTCTTGCCGATACACGTCCCTAGCTGAAGGTGGCACATTTTGCAATAATTGTCAATTGTATGTTGATTAATAGACTGAAAAATCATGTATCAGATTGAAGAACAACATTTGTGAGAGACATCATTCAATGCGTGTTTTCAGTAAATCAATAATGACAATATTAGTGGGCCATGATAAAATGCAGTATTTTAATTAACACTTTATTTTAAAATGCAATTAATCTAACCTACATATCTAAGCAAAATTAGAAATAATTCTACATCGAGATCAAATCGTTTTCTTCTCCATCTCAATACATTTTGAACATTTTCCATGACAATAAAAATTTAAAAGAAAATTAAAGAAATTAGACAATACTTTTAGAAAATGGTTTGAGGGGAAAATGATTTTTTTTAGGGAAAATGCAAACTTTTAACATTCCACTGTTATGTTATAAAAAGAAACTACGTGTTCCGTGATTCTGTTTACGATAATGTCTTTTTTTTATTCGTTTAATTCTGTATATGGTACTGTAGTTAGTACTATAAGTGTAGTACCTATAGTACTTGCAAGATTAATATTATAATAATAATTATATACAAATATCTACTAAGAATAATTCATGTGGACTTACTGTCATATATTGTTTGTATATGTTTCCAAATCAATTAAATTATATTACAAATGTACTAATAACTTTTTCATCTGCAATACTTACATAGATACAGATAAACAGTCGATCCAATTATTTCTTCAGATGGTTCACGCCATTTATCTCCCGCTCATCCGAGGTCATCAATCAATCAATCAATATACTTGATCTCCATCTCAGACCTTGTGCTCCGCTCCTCACTCGTGAACTGTACTTGAACCCTTCCACCCTTTGACCCTCGAGAACCTTGTTGAGTACACTGTCATAATCGTACCAGATTAAACCACCGGATATTTTCTTCCAGCGTGACATGTATTCGATGAAACGGCTTGAAATATTGATCGTGGTTCTTCCTCCATCAGCTGGCTGCACCTTCGAGGAAGATTCCGACCCCAGTCTGTGCGACTTCACTCAAGGCGAGGATGACGACTTCGACTGGCTTCTGTTCCGGACGTACAACTCTCCCAGCGCCGCGTCGGACCTTCTCCGCGGTGAGTTTCACCTTCTTCACTCTTTTCTTCCGACACGTGTTGAACAAACCTCGCCGATTGACGTGACGGTTTAATCCTTCTATTCCCACCCGTCCTCCCACCGCGCCTGCACTCTCTTGTTCACCTCGTCTCTTATCTGTCGTTTTTAAAATGATGCGCTCGACCTTGTACTGGGGCGTCATTGTCGACACGTGTTTCATTAGATAAAAATCAATAATGTGATTAATCTGTTGACTTTAATATCGTATTTTAAGGTGGCTCTGCAAGAATAAATATTTGTTATCTGATATAACTGGAAAGGCTTCGCTGTAATGGGATTAAAAAGGTGTTTAAATGACACAGAACCGTCCAGTGGTTATAAAGCACAAGTGGGTGTAACCGGTTACGCAACAGTTACAACCTTCAACTCAAATATGAACAGTTTTTAAACGTTGACACCCCTGCAATATACTATGTTGTTTTTAAAAACGAGGAAGTTCATTCATTCATTCATTACCGCTTTATCCCTTACTGAGGTCGCGGGGAGACCGGAGTCTATCCCAGTATCATAGGGCGAGAGGCAGGGGACACCCTGGAAAGGACTCCAGTCCGTCTCAGGGCACACAATGACAGACCACCATTCACACACACACTCATACCTACAGACAATTTCCCAAAGTTCTCAATCAATCTCTGTATCTTTTTGGACTGTGGGAGGAAACCGGAGTGTCCGGAGTAAACACGTGGAGAACATACAAACTACACACAGAAAGGTTGTCTCGGCCTGGAATGGAACCAGCAACCTTGATGTGAAAAAAGTCATTAATAGTTTTATAAAACACCCCGTAACACTTTCATAAAACACCCCGTAACACTTTCATTAGCTCAACCTTAAAACCCTGTTACGCATCCTTGATAGAGATTTGGATTCTTTCAGCTGTAATGCAAAACTAGCCAGTTGTTTATAGTGAAATGATGCCACAGCGTAACACTTTATATCCTTTTTTAATTTGAATCTAAATCCTTTAATCTTCGAACAAATAACAAACATAGCCGTTTGGGACGTTTTCATGACGGGAAAACATTGAATTTTTGTAAAATAATTGTCAGCTTTTGGTCTGAAATGTCTGATCAAACGATGACACAAAAATCAAATTATTATAAAAATAAAGACAATTCTCTGTATGTACACCACTGGGTTAGTTAGCATTGCTTTTAGAAATGTGGATGTTTTTAAAATGTCCATCTAAGGTTGACTAAATAGCAAAAACAAAACAGGAAATTGGACCAGGTTTCGTTGAACCTATATCATCCACAAACATCATGGTCTCCACAGTCCCGTCATAGAAGCTCGTGAGTGTAAAACAGAGCGACTTCCGTGTGGAACCGTCGTTTGCGTGCCGTCGTCCTCGGCCGACAGTCGCCCGGGGGGGTCGGCACGCAGAGTTTATAAGCCGCCGCATTAACAAATAACCACAGGGAACGGTTGCGCCGCAGATACATCGGCAGTCGCGGCTCAGAAGAATTCCTACTATAGACGTTCGGCCGCCGCAGGTGTCGCCAGTCAATCAGCCTGTAAAACGGCGATAAAGTAGAAAAGATGCATTTAATTGTTTATCGAGCAGCAGACGGCGTGGAACGCCGGGAAGAGAGAGGCAGATGCGGCGATAGCGGCGCCGATGTAAAGATGGGACGATTATTCCTATAATCATCAGGATACAATCAATAAAAGTGCACTGCAGGGAAGAAACAACCTTCTAATAGAAAATATCATCCCCCGGCATCTGAGAAAGTTGTTTAAACTCTCCCGTGGGTGTGATTTTTTAATTTTTTTAAAGCTCCTGACACAGAAGTGGAACTCCTTCCCTCCCACAGCCGTCAATCCGATTCAATTTGGAGCGTGATGAATCCCAAAATTAACCCTAAACCTCTTACCCACACTTCATTTTTAGTCCTCGTCATCAGCATGCACGGGAGATTCTCCCCGGAGCCGGCAGCCAACTCGCAGCGGGCGACGCCATAATTAACACATTTCCCTTTGGGTTTAATTAAAAATTACTGCCATGGTATTTACAGCGATTCCAGGACCTTTGCCGAGGCAGACAGACAGGTGCTGTGGCGCTAATATGGCCGCGCAGCACAACTCGGATTTCAAAAAGGTTTATGAGTCGTTTTGGGAAGTTATGTGGATGCACTGGTTAGTTGGTTAGTTTAATACAAGTGTGTTGATCATGCGAGCGGAAAGTAAACTACAATTGTATCCTTTGATATCTACTGTATACAAAGTTAGTAAGTAAGTAATATTTATTTATAGAGCGCTTTTCTAGACCAGGGTCACAAAGCGCTTAAACAATCAAAACAATACTCAAAAAAGTACATACTTTAAAGATCAAGATAATACTTAGAACACAACAGGAGTTCCAGAAATTCAAGGAAAAGCCTGAACAAATAGAAACGTCTTAAGATGTTTCTTAAAGGAGTCAGTAGATCATCAAGCGCAAAGAGAGAGAAGATCGTTCCAAAGCTTAGGAGCAACAGTCTGGAAGGATTTCTCTTCTCTGGTCCGGAAGCGTGTTCAGGAACCATCAGTAGATTCTGATCCACAGACCTCAGAGCCCGAGCTGGGGTGTAAGTCTGGATCAGATCATTGATGTAAGGAGGAGCCTGACCATGAATAGATCTGAAAGTAAGAACCAGAATTTTAAAGTTGATCCTGAAAGAAACTGGAAGCCAGTGAAGAGTTTTAAGGATCAGAGAAATGTGAGTTCTTCTACTAGAGCGGGTCAGAATTCTGGCTGCAGAGTTTTGAATCAACTGCGAGACGATCCTTCTTGTTAAGACATGAAAACAAACTGTTACAATAGTCCAGACGAGAAGAAACAAACGCATGGATTACAAGATCCAGATCATGTTCCGACAACATTTTCCTAAGTTTAGAGATTTTTCTCAGTTGTACAGTTGTCAGTGTGTACGTTTATTTGTGTTTGACTGATGTAGCCTTTGAAGTTCAGTGAAACTAGTGGGGAATAATGTACAAAATACGAATACTAATAATTTGTAAAATAATTTAATTTCTTTGTTTTTATCATTTTATCATTTTTGATAAATGGACCATGGTTAATCAATCAACTTTATTTATAAAGCACTTTAAAAACAGTCCATACAAAGTGTTGGAAGAAGTGCCTTTGAAGTTTAGTTGAACGAGTCAATCGCAAAATAATTTGGAAAACATATTTTTTATTATTTATCCTTTTTTCTAAGTCACATGTAAATGTGAAATTATTGAAATTCCCGTCTCCATCCAAACCAAATTCAGCAAATCTCTTAATTTAAGATTCAATTATCTCACGTGTCATTTCTCTTAATAAGACATTTCTTATAAGACGTTTCTATTTGTTCAGGCTTTTCCTGATTTTCTGGAACTCCTGTGTTGTTATCAGTTTTATCTTGATCTTTAAAGTATATACTTTTTTGAGTATTGTTTTGATTGTTAAAGCGCTTTGTGACCCTGGTCTGGAAAAGCGCTATATAAATAAATATTACTTACTTACTTACTTAACCGACATCCTTTTTGAAGGTGAAATAATATCCACAAGAACCCTGAAGCTTAAAATCAATTCTACTCAAAAATATGTATTTAAATCTATTTTGGGCCACAAATAATGAGTTGGCCGTCCGGAACTGGTCCGCGGGCCTTGTGTTTGACGGAGCATAGTGCCTTTGAAGTTTATTAAACGTTAAGAGAAAACAAATGTTAGTTTAGGTTAGTTTAGGTAGAACTTTATTGATCGAAATAGTTTTTTTTTCAATTAGCCACAGCAATACAGCAATTATTCATAAAAATAAAAATAAAATAAGAACAAAGAGAGATGAAGAGAAAGAACAAGATGATTAAAAAAATGTGTGCAACTACATAATGTCATTTATAATTGTTGCTGTTATTCATGTTTTCAATGTAATTATCTTTGCTAGGATAGAATTTCACTACCTTCAGAAATACTGCAATTAATTGTACATTTAAATGTACAAATATTACAATATCGACGTCACCGTGAAGCGATTTTTATCCACAACTCGATGCGACTTTGATGGCGTGGACGTCCAGGTGCGACCATCGTCGTCCGAAGGGTTTGACTCGTGACGCGTCTCGTAAAAGCGTCGACGACACCCCGATATTTACTGTGGTCCAATATTAACTCTCGTACATTAGCAAAGCGAGCAGATCGCGGCGGCGTCGCTCCCTGGAGAAATCAGAGACTCTTCTTCCCCCTGAAAGGAGGGAATATTCCGAGGGAAGATGGAGCGCCGAGATCTTAATAAGAAAGCTCCATTTTTATCACATTCTCCTCTGTTTTGGGCGGATCAGAGGTGTCTGGCTGCTATTGATAATCTGCTCTTCTATTTCACTTTTAATGAACAAGTCAGACTCCGGGACGATGCCCTTGTCAGGTTTTTTTTTTTTAACTCCTTTGAAAGTCACGAGGTCTGGCTCTGCTTTTTTTTAGAGGAAATATCCTCTGAAACAATGACACGAAAGAGGTTTTTCTTTTTAATCTCCTGTGTTGCTTGTAGTTAACATGGAGCTCAATTAACTGACGGTTCTTTGTTTCTGACGGTTATTGAAGAGCTTTGATGGAAAGATTTGACGAGTCGTGTTAAAATCCTGTGTTTAGAGGCGTTTGGATGAAAAAGCTCTGAAAGGAACCGTTTACATGATGATGTTATGATGGATATAAACTCCTTTATTTTCCTGTTTATGTCCGTTTTTATCCGTTTATGTCCGTTTCTATTGTTCATTATGTCATTTATTACAACAATTTAAGGTTTACTACCTACTTCAGGAGCCTTTCCTCAGGGGCCACATTAAATACCGTGACTGTTGCAAGGGTCCGTCAAGCAAAAATAAATTAAAAAATAAAAAAATCCAAAAAAATGAAAGGTAACTCTCAAGTTAGCTTTAGTGTCAGTCTAATTATATATTATTTCATTTTAATATGTATTTTATCTAAGGATTCTGGGAAAAAAGGTACATTTAATATATTCCTAAATTAAAAATAAAGTATATTAAACACATTTTTTGTATTATTTCATTAAATATAATTTACATTTTTTAAATGTGTGAGAAAAGCTCTTTGTATTCAATAAATGACCAATAAAAAAAATGTTAAGAAATAAAAAAAAAGTAACAACAATTTAATTAACAAGTTACATGTAGTTTTTTACCAATAAAATTGTTAGTCAACCATCGAAAACATTTAAAAAACGGTCAGTTTTAAAGTATTATTTTGACCTCCTGACTCAAAACAACCTTGAAGGTCACGAGTTAACAGCCCTTATACCTGTACATCGCATTTTTAGTCTCATATTACAAACTATTAAAAAAATATATATATATTTTAAAGATATTATTACAGACTTTAATAGCATTTAAAATATCCACCACAACGATGAACTCCCCCAACGCAAGTTTTTTCCTCCACCACAGAGAGAAATGAATCCGCAAATTTCTCTAAGGAGATGAATAAAATCTATCTATCGAATCCTTCAAAAATGTTTGTGGATCCAGATGGTCATGAGACCACCATCCAAAATGTCATTATCTCTTTCTTCATCAACACGATTATAAATCTGTTCATATTTGTTATTTTGTCGAGATAAACACGACGTCCTCGGTGGAGCAATTAGTGGTTTTTAAAAACTTGTTAAAAATGAATCTACATCCCAGAAATCAAACCTCTTCATTTATTAAATCCTTCCCTTCACGCCGCCACTGACTCGCGCCTCCATCTGAAGTCAAGAGTTTCTTCAGTCTCTCTTTCTGACTTTGTTTGGGGTCAGATTTGTTTCACGCGTCCACGATTCTGCCGCTAATTAGACTCGGGAGTGAAACCACGCGGCGCCGCTTTAGCGCCGATGATGTTGAAATGATGGCTTCGGAAAGTTGTCGTCGTGACACTCGTCCGGAGACGCAGATCTAATCGTGCAAGCTCAGCGTTGCTGCTTTTTCCACTCGTGCACAAAGACATTTAACGTGCTTTGTTGATTCCCGGCTACACATTACACACAGGTACACAAACTACCACGACCGTAGAAGTACTTGCTTACTCAGCACAAACTAACGAGCAAATTAGCTTATTTTAATGGGACATTTTGTCATGTTTTTTCAAGCATTCCCGGTGCGAGTTAAGTACTTTTAATTCGACCTGATTTCCAATATTTAGATTGTACCTTCTCTGTGACTTGAGTGTACGCTAGCGGATTAGCTGGCAATGTTGGGGGTTTTGTATCTACTGGTATGAACTTAGGTCAGTACCTCTCAGACAACAAAGAGGGTTTCACACTACGGACTGTGAACCAGGGGTGTTGCATAATATCGAAATTGCGATGTTCTTTCCGATGATACTGTATCGATATTTGACAGCAATCTATTAATAACATTTTTTTATCTTTGGCTTGAAAATCAGATTTCAAGTCACGGTAGTTCTTTCATGGTTCATGTGATGTGTTTAAAATAAATATATATGTATATTTTAATTTACAATTACAAATATTCCCGCTATGTTCATTTTCGTGTAGCGATTTAACTTCCGGCCCCTAGATGGCAGCAGTCAGTATATCCTTCAAAGTAGAACATGACACATTGAGTGAGGAGGTTTGAATGAAATCAACATTAAAATCCCACGAGATCCCGGCGATGACTGAGGACGAGAGGATACAGTCGACTCCAACCGCTTTTAAAGCAAGAGTCATGTGGTCTGTAAATTCTGCAACACCAGAGTCAAGTACTGGACAATACTCCACATATATACTTGTTACTACACTATCACAACACCAGAGTCAAGTACTCGACAATACTACACATATATACTTGTTATTACACTATCACAACACCAGAGTCAAGTACTGGACAATACTACACATATATACTTGTTACTACACTATCACAACACCAGAGTCAAGTACTGGACAATACTACACATATATACTTGTTACTACACTATCACAACACCAGAGTCAAGTACTGGACAATACTACACATATATACTTGTTACTACACTATCACAACACCAGAGTCAAGTACTGGACAATACTACACATATATACTTGTTACTACACTATCACAACACCAGAGTCAAGTACTGGACAATACCAAACATATATAATTGTTATTACACTATCACAACACCAGAGTCAAGTATTTTACAATACTACAAATATATCCTTCTTACTACACTATCACAACACCAGAGTCGAGTACTCGACAATACTACACATATATCTTTTTTAATACACTATCATAACACCAGAGTCAAGTACTCAACAATACTACACATGTCAGGTACTTGACTCTGGTTACCTGTTACTACACTATCAGAACACCAGAGTCAAGTACTGGAAAATACTACATATATATACTTGTTACTACACTATCAAAACACCAGAGTCAAGTACTCGACAATACTCCAAATATATCCTTGTTACTTCAGTATTACTATATCAATCATACCGTTGCCCCTGTATCGTGATAAATATTGTTTCACTAGATTCTTGACAATACACACGAGTACTCTGAACTAGGTCAAATCATACATCTTTAGCTGTACTTTGGACTTCTGGTCGTTTGGACGGGTTGATTTTGTTCTGTTCCGCAGAATCTCATCAAGGGGTGTGATATTTTGCCCGAGGCAGCTTGACCGCTGTGCGTGAAATAAAACTGACTCTGGCCATTTAGATCAGGATCCGAGCCGTGGAAACCCTCCGTGTCACCGTCACTACAAATGAAGAGGTGACTCTAAAGGATGAATCTTCACCTTCCTCAGGTTTTTTTTTTACTCCTTCACACTCTGACGCGCCACAATGTTTGCCACGCCAACCTCCCGGCCGGCAGGAGGGTGATTCATTACGTGGTCATCTGAAGCTCCGGCGGTGTTACTAATCGTTGAGATGAAGTGCCTTCCAGTCAAGTTCCTCGGCGGAAGCGACGGAATACTGATCTCGGGCTGATGAGTATGCAGCGGCTTCACAGCCCATCGTCCATGCAGACGGCGGCGCCGACATGTGTGTTGGAACTTAAGTATCTCACGATCAATTCTCCGCTGGAGGACCCCAGACTTTATCTTCCTCCAGCGCTGATTACCATCCACGTTCGCTTCCTTCCTTCCTGCTGGGCTGTTGTCAGGAAGTGTTTCAGTGATGTCGTGTTGTGTTGAGTTTTTTTTTAAAAACATGTATTTGAAGTTGTTTGTCTCAAATCTTTTGGTAAGTCGGGAACGTAGGTTTTTTTTTTTAGGGTGACGGTCTGAAGAAATGGAAGAAAATATATCAGTTACTTGAAGGACAAACATTAATATGTGAAATGATGATAGAAAATATTCATTTGAAAACCAAATAACACTAGAAATTAATTAATATTTAATAAGTAAGGTATCAATTTAATAAAAATTCGACCTTTTTGAATTATTCAATTATTTAATTATTATGAGGAGGGTCTTCTATTCCCATTTCGCTCCCTTACAATTAACAAAACACGGTGGAAGTCTGGAAATCTTTCTGTTTTGTTAAGTGATGTATAAGGTTTCAATCTGACCAACAGGATCTATTTGTTTACACATGTCTTTTGCTCCCCCTTCCCTTGATTGAGTCTCCCCTCCACTCTAAAGACTTTCAGAGAGGTCAGTAGTTTTCTTGGAAACATGCAGATCTACTGTAGTATACTTATAGATATATCCATAGATGGTTGGATGGATACATGGATGGATTGATGGATAGATGGGTGGATGGATGGATGGATGGATGGATGGATAGATGCATGGATGGATTGATGGATAGATAGATGGATGGATGGATGGATGGATGGATAGATGCACGGTGGATTGATGGATAGATGGGATGGATGGATAGATGCATGGATGGAGAGATGGATAGATGGGATGGATGGATAGATGGATGGATAGTTGCATGGATGGAGAGATGGATAGATGGGTGGATGGATGGATGGATGGATGGATAGATGGGTAGATGGATGATTGGATGGATGCACGATGGATTGATGGATAGATGGGTGGATAAAAGCATGGATGGAGAGATGGATAGATGGATAGATAGATGCATGGATGGATGCATGGATGGATTGATGGATAGATAGATGCATGGATGGAGAGATGGATGGATGGATGGATGGATTGATGGATAGATAGATGCACGATGGATTGATGGATAGATGCATGGATGGATGGATTGATGGATGGATGGATGGATGGGTGGATAGATGCATGGATGGAGAGATGGATGGATTCATGGATGGATTGATGGATAGATAGATGCACGAATGGATTGATGGATAGATGGATGGATGGATGGATGGGTGGGTGGATGGATGGATGGATGGGTGGATGGATGGATGGATGGATGGATGGAGAGATGGATGGATTGATGGATAGATAGATGCACGAATGGATTGATGGATAGATAGATGCACGAATGGATTGATGGATAGATGCATGGATGGATGGATGGATAGATGGATAGATGCATGGATGGATTGATGGATAGATGGATAGATGCATGGATGGAGAGATGGATTGATGGATAGATAGATGCACGATGGATTGATGGATAGATGCATGGATGGATTGATGGATGGATGGATGGATGGATGGATAGATAGAGGGATGGATGGATGGATGGATGGATGGATGGATGGATGGATAGATGGATGAAAGTCGTTCATAAACGTAACAGCCCTTGAGCTCCGTCTCAAGGTCATTCGTGGATCCGTTACTTTAAATCTCACCACAACGTACGAACCGTGTGGTTATTATTCTCAACGTCCCTCGACTCTTGACCAGGAGGCTGGAGCGCCTGGACGGAGGCTCAGGAGCGAGTGTTCGCCGCCCGGTGTTTGTGTCCGAGGTTGTTATCTCGGAGCAGCAGCCATCTTCACGAGTGTAAGACTCTATTACGCCTCGGCCTCCGCGCCTCCCTCTAGCCGTATCTCACACACACACACACACACACACACACACACACACACACACACACACACACACACACACACACACACACACACACACACACCATCCTATTTAAAAGGTCATTTATGCTGCATTTATATTCGCTAACGTTGTCCTTACAAACCTTTTCCCGCCGCAGTCAGCAGGTCCACTGTGATGCTACATAAAGTCATTTTACAACGTTTGTAAAAGTCTACACGAGATAACGTTCGCTGCACAGAGATAAAAATATGAGATGCCGGTTTAAATCCTGCGATCCGACCGCTTCATAAGAGCCTTCTTAAAATAGGAGGACCGGACGTCGGTCAATATCCTGATGGCTGTACGATCAGGAGGTCGCTTCTTAAAGCGACTCCACAGGTCGGGTCAGTCGGGACAGAAGAAGTCGCTCTGGCGTCGCATCACTTTAAACCTCGGGTATAAAAAGACTGGATAAGTCGTCACTCTTTCACGCACAGGTTTTTTTTTTTTTTTTGCTGACCGCTTGACCTTCGGCCTCACGTTCAAAGTCGACACAAACAAGCTACGAATAGTTTTTAAATCCTAATCCTTGGTCAAGTTTTTCGTGTCGCCAGGCAACTGTGTTTCCAGATACTGGTGTGTTTTAGTGGACATGGAACATGTACATCGAGTGAGGAGAGGAGGTGGAGGAGGAGGTGGAGGAGGAGAGGAGGTGGAGGAGGAGAGGAGGTGGAGGAGGAGAGGAGGTGGAGGAGGAGAGGAGGAGGAGAGGAGGAGGAGGAGATGGAGGTGGAGGAGATGGTGGAGGAGATGGAGGTGGAGGAGATGGTGGAGGAGATGGAGGTGGAGGAGATGGTGGAGGAGAGAGGAGAGGAGAGGAGGTGGAGGGGAGAGGAGAGGAGGTGGAGAGGAGGTGGAGAAGAGAGGAGGTGGAGAGGAGGTGGAGGAGGAGTTGGAGGAGGTGGAAGAGGAAAGGAGGTGTAGAAGGGAGGAGGAGAGGTGGTGGAGGAGGAAAGGAGGAGGTAGAGAGGAGGTGGAGGTGGAGAAGAGAGGAGATGGAGGAGAGGAGGTGGAGGAGAAGAGGAGGTGGAGAAGAGAGGAGATGGAGGAGGAGAGGAGGTGGAGGAGGAGAGGAGTTGGAGGAGGAGAGGAGGTGGAGAAGAGAGGAGATGGAGGAGAGGAGGTGGAGGAGGAGAGGAGGTGGAGAAGAGAGGAGATGGAGGAGGAGAGGAGGTGGAGGAGGAGAAGAGTTGGAGGAGGAGAGGAGGTGGAGAAGAGAGGAGATGGAGGAGGAGAGTAGGTGGAGGAGGAGAGGAGTTGGAGGAGGAGAGGAGGTGGAGAAGAGAGGAGTTGGAGGAGGAGAGGAGGTGGAGGAGGAGAGGAGTTGGAGGAGGAGAGGAGGTGGAGAAGAGAGGAGTTGGAGGAGGAGAGGAGGTGGAGAAGAGAGGAGATGGAGAAGAGAGGACATGGAGGTGGAGAGGAGGTGGAGGAGGAGAGGAGGTGGAGGAGGAGAAGGAGAAGAGTTGGAGGAGGAGAGGAGGTGGAGAAGAGAGGAGATGGAGAAGAGAGGACATGGAGGTGGAGAGGAGGTGGAGGAGGAGAGGAGGTGGAGGAGGAAAGGAGGTGGAGAAGGAGAGGAGAGGAGGTGGAGGAAGTATTCAATCATTCACGAGTGTCCACAGAGATCCAGGGCGGTGAAGAAGAGAGTGCAGACGGAGTGAACAGGTAGTGGGATTTTTTATATTGTACCGAAGAACATTATATTCAGGAAAAAAAAACCGAGAACACAAGTAGAGGTGAGAAGAAAATATCAACACAATGATGCATATCTCAATATTTAACTGTAATAAAAAATAAATGATTTCAATTAACATGCAAATATTTACAGCGTTTGTTCGTTTTTGTGTTGCAATCAAACCTCTGACCTCTAGATGGCAGCAGTCGTTATGTCCTCCTTAGCTAAAGGAAGAATAAAATCCTACTGTTGATGACTGAGGACGAGAGGATACAGTTAATAATATAATAATGAACCAGTGAGGACAGAAGGTGTTTGATGGTCGAAGATGCTGAGGTCTTCAAGGAAGAAGATCTGGAGTCGACCAGACATGTGGAGACAAGGTTAAGGAGGAATCCGGTTAAAAAAGATGTCGAATGATAAAAACAAACGCCTCAAACCCGCCATGAGTTGTGTCTGGGTGTCATTCCTTCGACCGCCTGTAGTTCGTCATGACTCGGCCACGTTCTTCTAATTCATCACCAACCTGGCGCTCCTCGGATCTACCTGAGGAATGATTTGTCTTCTCAACACAACAGCCTCGTGAGCCTAGAGTTAGAGCGACGGCGAATAACAGCTTTTGTCCTCCGGCTCGTTACGTCTTGGACGGAATACAAACTATTTTCTTCCGACACCATCAACGTGGATCCTGGTCCGGGAGAGACGAACGGTTCTGGTCCTGGTCTGTTGTTACGGTTGTTAAATATTAATAAGGTAAAAATAGTGCAATATGGTATAAACAGAATAAATAAATAACGTTTTAAATATTAATAAGTTAAAAATAGTGGAATATGGTATAAACAGAATAAATAAAAAACGTTTTAAATATTAATAAGTTAAAAATAGTGGAATATGGTATAAACAGAATAAATAAATAACCTTTTAAATATTAATAAGTTAAAAATAGTGCAATATGGTATAAACAGAATAAATAAAAAACGTTTTAAATATTAATAAGTTAAAAATAGTGGAATATGGTATAAACAGAATAAATAAATAACCTTTTAAATATTGCATAGAATGAATGTATATAAAAGGATAAATATTAATAAGTTAAAAATAGTGCAATATAATATAAATAGAATAAATACATAATATTTTGAATATTGCATAGAATGAATGTATATAAAAGTATAAATATTAATAAGTTAAAAAGAGTGCAATATAATATAAATAGATTAAATACATAATATTTTGAATATTACATAGAATGAATGTATATAAAAGGATACATATTAATAAGTTAAAAATATTGCAATATAATATAAATAGAATGAATACAAAATATTTTGAATATTGCATAGAATGAAAGTATATTAAAGGATAAATATTAATAAGTTAAAAATAGTGCAATATAATATAAATAGAATAAATACATAATATTTTGAATATTGCATAGAATTAATGTATATAAAAGGATAAATATTAATAAGGTAAAAAAGCGATATAGTATAAACAGAATGAATTAATAACGTTTTAAATATTGCATAGAATGAATGCATATAAAAGTATAAATATTAATAAGTTAAAAATAGTGCAATATAGTATAAACAGAATAAATAAATAACGTTTTAAATATTTCATAGAATTAATGTATATAAAGGAAAAATGTTAAGTTAAAAATAGTCCAATATAATATAAATAGAATAAATACATAATATTTTGAATATTGCATAGAATTAATGTATATAAAAGTATAAATATTAATAAGTTAAAAAGAGTGCAATATAATATAAATAGAATAAATACATAATATTTTGAATATTGCATAGAATGAATGTATATAAAAGTATAAATATTAATAAGTTAAAAATAGTGGAATATAGTATAAACAGAATAAATAAATAATGTTTTGAATATTGCATAGAATGAATGTATATAAAAGGATAAATATTAATAAGTTAAAAATAGTGCAATAAAGTATAAACAGAAAAAATAAACAACGTTTTAAATATTGCATAGAATGAATGTATATAAAAGTATAAATATTAATAAGTTAAAAATAGTGCAATATAATATAAATAGAATAAATACATAATATTTTGAATATTGCATAGAATTAATGTATATAAAAGTATAAATATTAATAAGTTAAAAATGGTGCAATATAATATAAATAGAATAAATACATAATATTTTGAATATTGCATAGAATTAATGTATATAAAAGTATAAATATTAATAAGTTAAAAATGGTGCAATGTAGTTTAAACAGAATGAATTAATAACGTTTTAAATATTGCATAGAATGAATGTATATAATAGTATAAATATTAATAAGTTAAAAATAGTGCAATATAATATAAATAGAATAAATACATAATATTTTGAATATTGCATAGAATTAATGTATATAAAAGTATAAATATTAATAAGTTAAAAATGGTGCAATATAATATAAATAGAATAAATACATAATATTTTGAATATTGCATAGAATTAATGTATATAAAAGTATAAATATTAATAAGTTAAAAATGGTGCAATGTAGTTTAAACAGAATGAATTAATAACGTTTTAAATATTGCATAGAATGAATGCATATAAAAGTATAAATATTAATAAGTTAAAAATAGTGCAATATAATATAAATAGAATAAATACATAATATTTTGAATATTGCATAGAATTAATGTATATAAAAGTATAAATATTAATAAGTTAAAAATGGTGCAATGTAGTATAAACAGAATAAATGAATAACGTTTTAAATAGTTCATAGAATTAATGTATATAAAGGAAAAATGTTAATAAGTTAAAAATAGTGCAATATAATATAAATAGAATAAATACATATTTTAAATATTGCATAGCTCAACTTATATTATCAGCGAATAGACGACACAAACATCTGATAAACTAAAGTTAAATAAATAAAGTAAAACCTTTCTTCTAATAAATAGTCATTTCTTTGTTTAATCTGCGTAAATTCATCAAGTAAATTGACCAGAAAATATCAAATACTGGAGATTTATTTTCCACTCGTACCAAAATAAATGTTTGTTTTTTTCCTCAGCAAAACAGGCTTTCTTGGTGGAATTAAATCCTTAATTGGATCTACTTGACAGGATTTAGTTAGATTCGATCCCGACGTGACTGTTTACTGAAGGCTTAATAAACTACATGAAAGTATCTTAGCCGCAGATAATGAGGTAGTTTCTTCTCAGACCTCGTCAGACGACGGACACTTTATTATTTGAGTCGCTCGCTCTGATTTACCGGCTCCGAAACCACTTCTTAAATCCAACATGTTTTGGCTCCACGTTTGATTTGAGGTTCACAAGATATTTAATGACGTCGACATGAAATATTTCCGCAGACGTGATCCTTCGGCTCGTCCGTCTTCTTTCTAACGAGGCGGTAATTACTGCGGCGTGTCCTGGGTCCGCCCCGGGGCCTCCTCACGCTTTAACGGCTCCCTGACAATGATTCATAATGCTAATGAATGGCTCCGCGGCGGCGACTCCTCAAGAGTGGCGCATGCTAGCGGTTAGCCGGACCGAACTAGCGTATCTCCATCTAAAGTCTTCTGTAAACAGACTTGAAAGTGGACCTGCAACCTTCCGCATCGCTCCGAGCTACATCCCTCCCTCCTTTTTTTTTATCGGGACTAATCTCAAATTCCGTCTTTGGAGACGTGGGTTTGGAGTGAGCTTTGTACTTTCCGCCCGGTTTGGTTTTGAAAGTGTGCGTTTGGACGTTTTCCAGTCGGTTCTGCCCATATTTTATTTCACATCACAGACGGTTCTTGGCAGGACTCGAGCGCAAAGGTGTGATTCTCTTAAGTATCTGCAAACCTGAAGGAGACGCACCTTCTCCTTGTCAAACCAACCATTAGATGGAAACGTTTTCTGTGTAATTTGGTCACCGGTGCGAGCTGAGCCAGCTGCTGCTGCTGAGCCTGGAAGTGTGAAGTTAGAAGAACATCTGGCAGCGAGAGCTTCTTGTAGATCTGATCCAGTCTAGGTTGACGTCCGGCTGAGTCTTGATCCGATTCCTGTTTCAATCCAACACCTGAGGAACTTCAACCCCCATCAGTGACCTTGATGTTGATGATTTTTTCATAATGAACAAAAAACTATGTGAGTGTAACCATTTCAATGATGGAAACAAAGGTTGTTGGTTCAAATCCCGCTTAAGACACGATGGTTTTGAAGCAAAATTTGTTCTTATCTTCCTTTTTTTCAAGTTCCTTACATGATGGATGGATGGATGGATGGTGGGATGGACGGACAGATAGATGGAGAGATGGATGGATGGATGGATGGAGAGATGGTTCGACGGATGGATGGTGGGATGGACGGACAGATAGATGGGTGGACAGTTGGATAGATGGACGGATGGATGGATGGATGGTGGGATGGAGGGATAAATGGAGAGATGGATGGATAGATGGATGGTGGGATGGATGGACAGATGGACGGAGAGATGGATGGACGGATGGATGGAGAGATGGATGGATGGACGGATGGATAATGGATGGATAGATGGACAGATGGATATATAGATGGATGCATAGATGGATGGATAGATGATGCATATATGGATGGTTGGATGGATGGATAGATGATGGATATATGGATGGATGGATGGATGGATGCATGGATAGATGATGGATGGATGCATGGATAGATGATGGATATATGGATGGATAGATGGACGTATAGATGATGGACAGATGAATGCATGGATGGATGGATAGATGGACGGATAGATGATGGATGGATGGATGGACAGATGGATGCATGGATGGACGGACGGACGGAGGGACGGACGGATAGATGCATGGATAGATGGATGCATGGATAGATGGATGGATGGATGGATGATGGATGGATGGATGGACGCATGGATAGATGGATGGATGGACAGATAGTAAGGGTCTACAGTGACTTTTGTTAGGGGTCGTCAAGAGAGTAGAAAGAATAAACTTAAGGCAAATAAATGGTAATTCTTCGAGCATCGTTGACTAAGTGGTCACGACTTTGCTCCTTCATAACATAATTGTTAAATCATGGAAGTTATTGTGTTCATTCCTCCAGTGCTTTTCATCTACAGGACAGTTAGTGTGAGGCTGGAGATGATGGATCATCAAGGTGCCGCTAAAATGTTGTTCGTCCGTTTCAACGTCTGGAAAATGCAGGTTCATTTCCTCGCCGGCCGACCATTTGCATAACACGGTAATTACTCGTCGCTCGTCTATGAAAGAGACTCTGTCTCCGGGGCTTTGCTAACGTCTAACCTAAAAGGTCAGCGTCGGCATTTTTACAGTTTGTGGCCATGGCGACCGTCGCGGAGAGATTTCAGCGTAATAATGAGGGTTATTTGTGTTTCCTGTTCGTGGTTTAAGCAGTTTTAGGGCTTCAGACTGTAGCTCCGCCCACCTCAAGACTTCCAGTCAAATCATATCTATGACCAATGAGTCAAAGATTTACACGTTAACAAGATGTTTTTTCTCCATATATGATTTCAAATATAATAAAGTTTGTTCTTTAACAAAGTCGACACGATTAACCTGATGTCATTATTCATGTTTTCTGTGTTTAATCACGATAATTATTCCGACTCTCTTGACTTTGACGCTGGTTTAGATTTAACGCCCACGTCCCTCCCGTCAGGAAGCTTTAAAGTGCTTCGGGTCATCGGCGTAAATATCCCGCGCGTTGTAATGAGGTCGATGCTAAAGTCGTTCAAGAAATTAGCCACGAAAAACCATAGGCATTATTTTCATCATTTAACAAAACAAGTTCTACTTTAAATCTGTATTATGAGCTCCAGAAAGTATCAAATTTAATTTAAAATGACCAAAAAACGTAATTATATATCTTTTAAAACCGTATTTTAATTAATTTATTTCTTTTAAATTATTTAGTTTATACTCTAATATGTTTTAATGAAGTTTAAACGTATAAATGTATGAATTAAAGTACAGTAACTTCTATAAAAACCATTGTTCCCGTGTGAGCCTTCTTTAAAAACCGCATCAGTGAAAAGAAAAGAGCTGCAGAAATGCATCAACATAGAAACTGGTGGCACTCGAGCGGAAAATAGTGCGATTTTATTCAAACAAATCTAAAATGTTGGCTTTTATTTCCCACTATATTGTCTGGGCTTGGATTCCTCGTCCAACTGTGCGTCGCTTCATCTAAAGTTGTTTTATTGAATATGATATTTAAGCGCCGACTCATCAAAGCCATTATTCAGCGGCACGTTGTGAGGTCGACTGTTTTCCTTCAGGGAAATAAAGGGGTGCGAGTCCCACACGGCGCTGAATGTCCCGCGTCCCCCCACGAGAGTTCCTCGGCGGGAAAACCGGTTCCACCTTGACAGGAAGTTAAAGTGACAACGGTGAAAATAAAAATGAATTGAGGAAAACTAAAATATTACGGTCGTCTTTAAATCACTTTATTTTTCAAACTAAATGTACTTCCTAATGACGTAGCTACTATTATCTGTCTTTAAATATCCGAATGATCGGCTTTAAATGTTCGGTCGAAGATCTTAAGCAATGCAGTGAACGATCTGAAGAACCTGCTGTCGCTCTGGGATTTTTCAAAGACACAAAACCACAAAATTATTTCAAATGAGAAAATAAAATGCCATGTATTTAGTTTAAAATATTTTATTGTCACTTTAACATGTTTGTGTCGACTTACAGGGGTGTTAGACCATAGTAGGACCATTGTATGACACTTGTAGCACCCTTGTAGGACCCTTGTAAGACTGTTGTATGACCCTTGTAGGACCATTGTAGGACACTTGTAGGACACTTGTATGACCCTTGTGAGACTATCGTAGAACCCTTGTAGGACCATTGTAGGACACTTGTAGGACCCTTGTGAGACTATAGTAGGACCCTTGTAGGATCCTTGTAAGACTATAGTAGGACCCTTGTAGGACCCTTGTGAGACTATAGTAGGACCCTTGTAGGACCCTTGTAAGACTATTGTAAGACCCTTGTAGGACCATTGTAGGACACTTGTATGACCCTTGTAGGATCCTTGTAAGACTATTGTAGCACCCTTGTAGGACCCTTGTAGGACTCTTGTATGACCCTTGTAAGACTGTTGTAGGACCCTTGTAGGACCATTGTAGGACACTTGTAGGACCCTTGTGAGACTAACGTAGGACCCTTGTAGGACCATTGTAGGAAACTTGTAGGACCCTTGTGAGACTATAGTAGGACCCTTGTAGGACCCTTGTAGGACTCTTGTATGACCCTTGTAAGACTGTTGTAGGACCCTTGTAGGACCATTGTAGGACACTTGTAGGACCCTTGTGAGACTATCGTAGAACCCTTGTAGGACCATTGTAGGACACTTGTTGGACCATTGAAGGGCCATTGGAGGACCATTGTAGGATCATTGTAGGACCCTTGTAGGACCATTGAAGGGCCATTGTAGGACACTTGTTGGACCATTGTAGGACCATTGTAGGAAACTTGTAGGACCCTTGTAAAACTATTGTAGGACCATTGTAGGACACTTGTTGGACCATTGAAGGGCCATTGGAGGACCATTGTAGGATCATTGTAGGACCCTTGTAGGACCATTGAAGGGCCATTGTAGGACACTTGTTGGACCATTGTAGGACCATTGTAGGAAACTTGTAGGACCCTTGTAAAACTATTGTAGGACCATTGTAGGACACTTGTTGGACCATTGAAGGGCCATTGGAGGACCATTGTAGGATCATTGTAGGACCCTTGTAGGACCATTGAAGGGCCATTGTAGGACACTTGTTGGACCATTGTAGGACCATTGTAGGAAACTTGTAAGACCCTTTGTAGGACCCTTGAAGGACTCATGTAGGACCATTGTAGGACCTTGAAGGACTCGTGTAGGACCATTGTAGGACCATTGTAGGAAACTTGTAAGACCCTTTGTAGGACCCTTGAAGGACTCGTGTAGGACCATTGTAGGACCCTTGAATGACCCTTTTAGGACCCTTGTAGGACTTGTGAGAGACTCAAGTGTCCTTCATAGATAATGCTCCAGGATAGCTTAATGTGTAAAAATGTTTTTTCACATGTTTTTCTAATTTAAACATCAGATAAAGACGTAACTTACTGGGAGAAACTACTATTATGCAGTGGACAGTTGCTGGTTCAAAATGAGGTAACCCTTGGGCAAGTTCAGTGGAGCTAGATGCTAATTGTTAGCTCAGAATAAAAGCTGTTTCATGATGTTCTGCGAGCGTTTATGAGATAAAAACATGATGCATTGTTTATTAGTAACTTCTTCATAAGATTTAATATGGTCTTTAAATCTGGGAGCTCAGACGACTGAAGTTGAACAAATATACAGCTTTTATTGATCCGTCTGACATTGATGTGCGACGTGAACTCCTCTCCAGGTAACATCTGGTTGGAGTGAGTCCTTCAGAGAAGCAGGTACAAAAGAAGTCTTTCTTAACACCTTTCCATTCAACCTTCCGCTGCTCAGGTGTCGTGCGTTGCCACGACAACCGTGCGACGCCGCGGTTGATACTGGGTGTTAAACGACATAATGAATGGAATCGTCTGCCGGGAGATTGACGGCTGTTTCATCGATTCACCGTCCATTACCGCGACTCTCTTGAGACGCCGTTGATCGGCTCTTTAGTGGACGACGATACAAAGATGAACTCGTTCTCGAAACCCTGAACTGAGCCGGACTCGCTGTCGAAACGTTGGTTCAAAGGTATCAACAATTATTTGGTCTCGAAGTAGCTGACGCTCAGTTGTGTTTCAATCCTCCGCACATAAACAATCTTCTCAGTATCTGTCGGCGTTTGTTGTCCGTGTCAGGCAGAATAAGGAGTTAAGTTGAGCTTACACGGGGATTGAAGCTGTCGCCGGCGAGCGGCGTCTCACAAGCTTACACGGCGGAGCGACAAAAACCCTCCAGACGTACGTGGCTGTCGACGTCGTCGCTCCGGGGTCTGAAGGATTCAAACTCTGACTTTGTGAGCGAAGGTTGTGTATCGTTTACTAATGTCCAGAACTTTCTCACGGAACTATATCAGTGCCGATGAATAGAAAGTGTTAGCGACGTTAGCGACGTTAGCGACGTTAGCGACGTTAGCCTTGTTTCAGCGATTAAAGATTCAACATGATATTAGGACGTACAATACACATGTTAAACTAAAAATGATAATAACAAAAAAATGCATCAAAAATGATGATAATAATACATCAATAATGCATTGAAAATAAACAAAATAAGGACTAAAATAATAGAAGGATAGTAAAATAATAAAATAAACAAAATAGTCAAAATCAACATAAATTAACCAACAATAATTAACGTTAGTCTTTATTTAATAGCCTCAGTGTGGATGTTGAAACTTATTATTTTATTAAAATGATTTTTCAAGCATTTTTTAAATAAATAAATGTAGTCACTTTTAAATTGAAATGTTGTTGTATTGAATAATTTAATGAAATAAATTGTATATTTAAGGGTTGATATATATATATTTTTTAAATCATTGTTAAATAAAAAACGAAAAAAAAGTTCTCTTAGAGTTTGATTTTTAATGTTTTACGTTCAATATCTTTTAATTTATTTCAATACAATAATAAAATGTCGGTATAATATCAACACCAGACGATACAAAAGAGTACTGCTGCTGCCGAGTGCTTTCAGCCAATCGTGCGACGCGCAGTCGATCATGTGATGTAGTAGAAGAACTGGCGTCAATACATCGTGGAGGATTACAAATCAACAGTATTGCCAACATTTTTACGTTGAATTTAAATGGCTACAAATTTAAAATATCAAATTTAGAAATATTCTTTTTGAATTATTGGATTCACAATTTCAAACCCTATATGTAAAAAAGATAAGAAAATGAAATGCGATGTAATTTAGTTTAAAATATTTTATTGTCACTTTAACATGTTTGCATCAACTTACAAGGGTGTTAGACCATAGTAGCACCCTTGTAGGACCCTTGTAGGACCCTTGTGAGACTATTGTAGGACCATTGAAGGGCCATTGTAGGATCATTGTAGGACCCTTGTGAGACTATCGTAGGACCCATGTAGGACCATTGTAGGACACTTGTAGGACCCTTGTGAGACTATCGTAGGACCCTTGTAGGACCCTTGTGAGACTATCGTAGGACCCTTGTAGGACCCTTGTGAGACTATCGTAGGACCCTTGTAGGACCCTTGTGAGACTATCGTAGGGCCATTGAAGGGCCATTGTAGGATCATTGTAGGACCCTTGTAAGACTATCGTAGGACCCTTGTAGGACCCTTGTAACACTATTGTAGGACCATTGAAGGGCCATTGTAGGATCATTGTAGGACCCTTGTAAGACTATCGTAGGACCCTTGTAGGACCCTTGTGAGACTATCGTAGGACCCTTGTAGGACCATTGAAGGGCCTTTGTAGGATCATTGTAGGACCATTGTAGGATCATTGTAGGACCCTTGTAGGATCATTGTAGGACCCTTGTAAGACTATTGTAGGACCCTTTTAGGACCATTTTAGGAAACTTGTAGGACCCTTGTAGGACCATTGTAGGACACTTGTTGGACCATTGTAAAATTTAGAAATATTATTTTTTAATTATTGGATTCACAATTTCAAACCCTATGTGTAAAAAAGTTAAAAAATCATTTTTAAAATATCTATATATATATTTTAATTCAGTTATGAAACTACTAGACATTAAATCAAGAAATTAATCCATTTATTCCCAAGATAAAAAAAAAAAGTACTTTAAATTTGAATAAAAAATATAAAGACATGTACTTGATAAAGTAATTGACATTCTTTTATACTTGCTTGTCCTTCTTCTTGTTTGTGACTGGAGCGTGTCCCTCAGAGGAGCCCCTCGCGGGTCGTTACAGCTAATGGCGGCTCGGGGGCCCCCACGCTTGTCCCACACTATTTGCTGACATATTAGTATCACGGGGCCGGGGCCGGGTCCGGGGGCCGGGGCAGAAGGAGACTGGTACAAACGCCGGTCACGCATCAGTGGTCGTGGCATTCGTCTCGGACGCGCCGCCGTCACGAAGCCGCTCGAGTGCCATGACTTACAGGCGACAGTAATTGGTTTACATGAAGCTGTCGTGCTTTGAAGAATCTTCCCTTCGCCTTCGCTTCTGGGACTTTTGTGTCAATCCTTGTCCACGAGCATCCATTTGATTGTGACCGCACGATTATGAAGTCTCCGGACGGAAGCCGGCGTCGTCACCTTGCCGAAGGGCGCTCTGACGGCGACCCATGAAAAGGAGTCGCCACCAAATCCTGTGGCGACTCGTAGACTTCTTTTTATTTCCTCGTAACGATGGATCTGAATCTCGCAGGGAAAGAGCGATGTTCTCGGCGTCTTCCTGCCTCTGAGGGTGGCGGGGGACGGTCGTGGCCCCACAGCTGGACGTCCCCTCGCACATCTGCACCGCGCTCCCACGAGCAGCTGTGGGATTTGCACATCGCTTAACCCAATTTATTTGAGGCTTCTTTTGGGATCAGAGAAGTCGTCCCTGCACAGAAGCTCATGTTTTTTTTTTTACAGCTTCAGGAAAGTACCTTTGATAAATCTTCATGATAAAGATGTTTGAATCGGAACCTGCCGCGCTGCTCTTAAAACTCTTTATGAACACAATCGTCCTGGTCTCATGGGTTTATTTGGATTTGATGGCTGTGGAATTGGCTTTAAAAAAAAGTGGATCCGGCAGTCGTTCAATATTACCATGGATTTATTTTTTATTAAAGTTTATGTCGGGTTAGGAATCCCACTTAACGCGTTCACTTAAACAAAGAACAGAAATCAGATGTGGTTTTACTTGTACAATGAGAAAAACACAGAGTTTACATGTCGGTCTAAATACATTTTCAACCACAGATCTGTTAGTTCGCTGTTATATCCTCATTGCGGTTTCCCAAGCCGTTAATGATCTTACTCCAAAGGTTTCAACCAAACAAATTTGAACTAACCTCGGGGTCGTGGGTGGCGTTCACTCCTTTAAAAAAACGTTACCTGGCTCGAAGTTCTACTACATTCCTCTCCCACACAAGTATAGATGAAACACCAGAAGTATTACAGTTATGATAACACAAGTGGTTGATAAATATGATGAACATACTTTAGCTCAGGACTTTCCCATTAGTTTAAAATACTACAAGTGTATTTTCAGGTGTGAACCGTGATAAAAACATCATATTTATAATGACAATTTTCCCCTTTTATGATCTATTTATTCATCGATTCTGTAGAAAAAGACCCGGAATTATTATTGATTTATTCATGGTTTTGGGTGAGATTGAAAAAAAACAAAAAACTGCTAAAGAATGCTTTCAAACTTACTTCCTAACTAAGTAAACAATCTAAAATTCACTAAAAACTTGTTATCCATCTCTTTCTTTCACTCCCACTCAGTGAACTCATCCATGCAGCTTCCCTCGTTTTTGGCGTCAACATGTCATATATCATCGTAAAGCTCTCGTTTTTAGTTTTCAGAAACTTTTTGAATGTTTTTAATACAAAATATCGTTCAGGAGATATTGTCCGAATATTAATAATAATATTCGTACACCTATTGATGCAGGTGAATGTGATCTGTGTTTGTTCCTGTGTTTGCCGCACTTGTTCTCTGATAAACAGTTGAGTTTTAGTCTTTTGAAATGTCCATTATTTTTCCATCACTTTCTACCTCTGAACCTGTGCAGTTATTTCTGAACAAAGCTTTTCAACGAGTCTGCGTGAAGACCGGCAGAAGGAGCTTCTGGTCAACAGTCGTCCACTATCATGCGGTAAATGTCTGCGGATGTGTGGGCGTCTTTGCTCATTTTAATGTAACTTTCTCAGACTCCCAGACTGTGCTGCGGTATTTAAGTAAACACAGTTCGACTACAAACACTCAGTCGTCTCCTCCTCTTACAGAAAGTGCTTTAGAAAAACACACCGGGCGAGAATACCGGCAATTACAGACTCATCTAACGGCAACAGTTTCAGGAGAGCACCGTCCTATCTTCTTTTTTTTTAATCAGGAGCCGAACGAAGCATATTCCCCCCCACATGTTTCAGAGCTAAGAGAAAACAGTTCAACGTTCCAGCAGCCGGGTCGCAGCGATCTGCTGCCGCGATTAGTGGTTCCAGATAACCAAGATTTATTAGCCAAACATCCCGACAATTAATTGGACCCGCCGACTGGATTAATCCTGTTTCCACAGGCTTTCCTCGACCCGGCACCAGAACACGTCCGACAGGAACATCCAGAGTAGAATGAAGGAGAGACGCTGCCAATAAAAAATAGAAAAAAGATTCTACAGTATCAGTACCTGCATGAAATAATGGTTGCAGGAAGGAATATTGAAAATAAAGCACAAGGTTTTCATGACTTTTAAATGGTTGGATTTAGGCAGAAATCAAGAAAAATGCTGTAATATTCATCATCCCTGTGAGATGTACAGACTTGTAGAGCAAGGGTTTCAAACTCGCAACCTTTGGGCAGTACTAATACAAAAAGTCACATTATAGGTTAACACAGGATTACATAATGCGTAAATACTTACTTCAAACCTACTTAAAAAAGTAAATCAGGTCCAATTTCAAGGCCCAAAATGTGATTACCAGTAATTATTATTAAGTTTTTGTTGCTAGTTAGTGTTGCTAATGAACCTTTTAACATTTCTTAATTGTTTTACTATGGAAGTTGTTTTCATTCTGTTTTTACAATAATCTGTTTAAAAGCACTCCTTGGCAGGGGTATACTCTGTCTCGGTGCTTTTCTACTTGTCTTTTACATTAAAAAAAAACATTAAGCCAACATCTCAGCTGGTGGTTTTGTTATCTTCAACATCTGTTTAAAAATATGTTGCATACTTTTTTAATTAGAAGCCTTGAAAATTAAAATGTTGGTAAAATAGTGCAACAATATTTACATAGAATCTTAATTTTTTGAAAAATATTGAATATAGAAAATGTATTTTTAAGTTCATCATCCCTGTGAGGTGTAGAGACTTGTAGAGCAAGGGTTTCAAACTGGCAACCTGTGGGCAGTTGACCACAGGATGGTATTCCATGGTCCACCACTTGGTGTCTACTTGTACAATATCAATACCATCTTTGATACTTTAATTAATCAAACTAAGTTTGTTATAAATGTTTAATACAAAAATAATCCTTAAAGATTATTACCTAATGGGTAAATATTTAATTAAAACCAACATAAAAAAGACAATCAGGTCCAATTTCAAGAAATCCTTCACTAGTCTCCAAGTGTAATACACATGTTATTACCAATAATTATTATTAAGTTTTTGTTGCTAGTTAGTGTTGCTAATGAACCTTTTAACATTTCTTAATTGTTTTACTATGGAAGTTGTTTTCATTCTGTTTTTACAATAATCTTAAAGTTTAAAAGCACTCCTTGGCAGGGGTATACTCTGTCTCGGTGCTCTTTTACTTGTTTTTTACATAAAAACAAAACATTAAGCCAACATCTCAGCTGGTATCTTTGTTATCTTTACCATCTGTTTTAAAAATATGTTGCATACTTTTTTAATTTGAAGCCTTGAAAATTAAAATGTTGGTAAAATAGTGCAACAATATTAACATAGAATCTTAATTTTTTAATATTTCTATTGAAAAATATTGAATATAGAAAATGTATTTTTAAGTTATTGAAGATAAAACGTCAAACCCTTTGTGTGAAAATAAATTGCTTTTAATAAATTGAACAACTCAATACTTGAAAAACAACAACATTAGAATAAAGTAAATGCAAGTTACAACAACATTTTAATCTCAACCATTTCAATTCTAATGGTATTGCTGTCCTATACTCAAGCCTTTCCTATTTAAATGGGGGTTGTTGACACTGGCGAGGGGGCGTCTATAAAACCTCGGTGACGTGTTAAGCATGAAGATTTAGCTCCACAGTTCAAAGGCTCCTCTTTAATGCCGCTCGCTTCAGGCTCCTCCTGTTTCTTGACAGAAAAAAAGAAACCTTCCTCCCCGCGGCTCCGCGAGGCTTCATCTCACCGAGACCTCTCGCCCTGCAAAGCTCCGCAGGTCTCGGCACCATGAGGGACATACAGTCTGCTCTGTTTGTTCCGGGCACACTTGGCATTTGGTTTTATACGACCTGAGGCTCTTTAAACGCACACCAGCGAGCAGATGGAGCGAGCGAGAGATTTTGTTTATCAGTGTGCCATCTCCTCTGGGATGTTTCCAGGGGAACAAAGGTTGTTGATACGTCTAAGTGCAGAGAACAGAAGGTCTGAAAGGAGATCAGTAGGACAACTTGGTAAAAAATAAATTCATGGGACTGAAACTTTATGAAATCAAGCAGGAAGTAGAGTTAGTATTCCTGGTATTATTAGCGTCACTTCGGTTTTCTCGAATGCTAACCGTTTCCTAGTTTTCAAGCCTACAACTGCTGGGATTCATTGGCAGGTTAACACTATATTAACCCGGTCCTCAAAGAGCTGCAGTGTCTGCAGGTTTTTGTTCCAACCGATACAGCATGCCCAGTTTAACCAATGAGGTTTTAGCTGAAACAAGCTACACCAGACTGACAATCAACTGATTCACTCCTAAGACACCTGATTGGAACAAAAACCTGCACCCACTGCGGCTCTTTGAGGATTGGCCACCCCTGCTATATTCCTTTAGCCTTGTTGCTAGCTTGGGGTAACATCAGACACTGGCTTCCGTCCTCAGGCTGGTCGCACTATTTAACCATAATTACTGCGTTTTTCCACAACAAAGTTCCAGCCTCGACTCCGACCAAGTTATCTTGTCCTTCCCCCAACCTTGCTAGCTACTTGCCACGGGTGAGGCCGCCGTAGCGCCACGAAAACAGTGCTCACAACATTTTGTACGCGACACAAAAACACACAACATGGGGCGTCATAGCTCAGATGGTAAGAGTGGTTGACTCGTGGTCTGAGAGGTTGCGGGTTCGATCCCAGTTCCAGACAATATTGTGGCGGTGTGTGTCCCTGAGCAAGACTCTTTACCTTGATTGCTCCTGATGGTTGAGCTGGCGCGCTGCATTGCGGCCTACTCCCATCAGTGTGTGATTGTGTGTGTGAATGGGTGAATTTGTAACTCAGTGTAACGCACTTTGAGTGCTGAATAAGCATAGAAAGCGCTAAATAAGTAAGAGCCATTTACCATCCATTACGGGTCGCTCCGTCTAACTGTTCATCAGCCAACAGACGCATAAAGGAATCGGGCCACAGAACAACCTTTCGGACCGACATACCGTACTCTTTATTTGTAGTTTTAGGAGTGGAATCTGATGACTCTTCACTCATTGACCAATCGCCTTTTTTAAGTGCAGCTCAGCTCGCCTTGAACTAGACTAGTACTGGTACAAAAAATAGTATCTATTGCTGCTGGAGTAGAGTAGGCCTTCGCTGAGGCGATGGGAAAGGGGACAATGGTAACTTGAGAAGTAAACTACTTCAACAATGAAGTTGAGGACTGCGGCTGAAGATTCGGGTTTTGCCTCCGGTCGCACGATCTTATCTCACTTCCTCTTCTCTGCGATTTGCCTACAGTAATGACTGAAGTTAGTTTTCTAGTTAGGGAGATACGGCCTCACACCATCACGCTGCCTCCATTAACGGATGCAACTGTATCTGTTGTGCCATCAGGGAAAGGGTTCTCTATGGATTCGGGGGAAGCCATAGTTGGAATCTATAATTGTCTTCCGGGGTTTGGTCGCTGGGAGCAGCTGCTTTAAGAAAGGAATCGGTCTCTGGTTTTAGCCTTTCAGGACCTTTTCATGAGGACGTCCACGGCCTTTACTTTAAACAATGTATGCATTGAAAGATACTTAAACACATAAAGTTGATGACTTGTGACGATGTTTCGCGCTACGTTAGAGCAGCAATATAATTTCGTCCATATTCCTACGAAATCTGAACTTTAGCAACAAGTCGTAGCACAAAAACCAATCATAGCCAGGAAGCGATAGCATCTCTTAAGGATCTGATGGACCCAGTGTTTGTTTTTTCATACATCTGGACTAGTCGAAGCAACTAGTCTCCCGCTCCGACCCACCATTCTGATTTTCCAATAACATTAGACCCCACGGTTGCCTATTTTTCAAGTCGCCACTTGAGAGAAGGTCGGAAGTCTTTTGTCAGGAGTCCCAAGGTCAGTGTGTGCGGGCCTCGAAGGTCACCACCTTGTGGCCACAGGTGGAACAGGAACCTAGATCTAATGATCTGCCTCTTTAACCCTCTGGGTCAAGGTGACCCGGTGGACCGCACAAGACTGTTGACCTGAGAAACACATCCATTGATCCTGGAGGGAAAAGGGCTTGAACGTCGAAATGCATTTCATTTCAGTTTTGTTTGTCTCCTCAAGGTTAAAGGGTTCATGGTTGTGGACCCGCCCTCTCCGAGAGTCTGCTCACATGATGGATAATACACATCCCAACACCGAGCTCCTTCTTCAGCCCTCATCTCAGACCCGCTTTAATTAATCCCCTCAGGGTTGCCGAGACAGAAGCGAGGGGAAGCAGCGAAAACTCCGTTTAATCTTGGGAGGATAGCGAAAGAAAACAGGAAGAGAAATATGTAGCTGAAGGAGCAAGAGAGTCAAACAATACCTGCTTCTCGAGAATCCTTTCCCGAGCGCCGGAAAAACAAAAGCACAAGAGCGTTCGACTCCCTCGCCGCTCGTCTGCTTTGTAATTCCTTATTTTCTTTCTTGAAAAGTTTTCCTGTGTCGTCGTCGTAGCCGGGACGGGGGTGTCGCCGCCCTGACAGGCGACACAAAGGGAGGCCAGGAAACAATATCCACTGCTCTGCTGCTCGGAGGTAGAAATCGATGGGAGGAAAAAAAAGGAAACTTTCTGCCAAGCAGTGGAAACACAGAAACTGTTTTTCTTTTGTCGTTTCAACTTCAGACTGAGAGTTAAACCTTTGAAAGAAACGCAAGTCTGAGACACAAGCCATTGATCGCTGGGGAACTTTCATCCAGGAAGTGATGTCGGAGATTAATTCTAATTAATATCGGGAGGAAATCGGAGTGCCACATCAAACACGTGTAGAGCGGCAGTGTGCTACTTTTTGTGTAGCTCATAAATGACCGCCTTCGTCTGGACTAAGATGATTTTTAATTTTGGACGTATCGTCGCGCCGACTACTCACTTAATATTAGTGTAACGAGGCATGTTTTTCGTCTCATTCCAAAGATGGTTTCAGCTTTTTTTTTTAAAGTCCCCCAACGTTTTCGCATAATTTTTTCGGAACCTGTTGCGATCAGACGAACAGTGGCTTCCATGCAAACATGTTAAACGGGCGATAAATAAATTTGAAAGAATATTACATGGCCTTTGCATTTTTCGTTTAAAATATTTTTTTCACAGTTTTGTATCCATCTTGTATGTAAAAATGTCGAGGCAATGCCGGGTACTGCTAGTGGTTATAGTATTATTGATTTTTTGATTGATTTTTTAAAATGTTTTTTAATGCAAAATTTAATGAATAAAAACATTTAACATTTTAACATAAAAAAAATTGTGATATTTCATTTAACATTTTTGCCCATTTTATTTCCCATTCTTTTAAGGTTATCAATATATTATATAATATAACATATGTTCTTTATCTTATCTTTAGATTTTGATTGTATCATCTTGTTCTTTCTCTTTATTTCTCTTGTTCTTGTTCTTATTTTATTTTTATTTATTTTTATGAATAATTGCTGTATTTCTGTGGCTAATTGGATAAAAAACAATTTCATTTTATCAATAAAGTTCTACCTATTAATGACCTTTTTTTAGCATTTGAAATACCATTGATACCAACTATAGCCCAATACAGAGGTAGTTGGCTTCAGTATTCATGGATTAACTTGCACAACACGGTGAACGCAAGACCAGGAACAGCTCAGTCTGCACCACAGTAACAAATCTTCAAACGATTTCCGGATCCAGATGGTAATTCGGAAAACCAACGAATCTCAAATGTCCTTCCCTCAAGACAATGTCAACATTTTCCTCACATTTAAATTAAATATAGTTATTTTACAGACGGATTTATCCGAGTAACAAAGTGGTGAAGCTAGCAGCGCCGCCAGGAACGTTTTAGCACAGAAGCTAATTTTCCGATCTTCTGTAAAAGTCCTCTGTGACTCCAGAACGAAGCGTAAAGTCGGTGTTTAATCGACGTGTTCCTTCCCGATCGCTGCGAACGCTCGACGTGTCACTAATGGATCCGTCGCCTTCACATCTTGAACCGCGTCGGAACTCTCAGAAGAAAACAAACGTCGTTTAAGAAGAAAACTCCGGCTTGTTTACCTGCGTGGCGTCTCTCGCCTCGGGCTTATTGAGATTTTGGCTCGCACATTATTCCATCACTTTTCCACTCAGCAGGTGTTTATCGTCGGCGTGCGTCGCCGCAGTCATTACCTCGCGTGATTACTTTTGATTAAACTTCTGCCAGGACTGTTGAACTGTTGCACAAACACAAACTTTCACAGACGACGCCTGATAATGTCATCTTTGGAGGTTTTTACAGAGAAGAGGTTAAAAAAAACAAGCAGATTTTTAGCAGATAAGTGAAGAAATCACTTGAGCTTTTATCTCTTAATGGGCTTTTATATTTTAGCACAGAAAGAATAGAAAATAGGTTTTAATGTTGTTTTGTTAAATAAATGTTCCAGTAAACATTAGCCAATAAATACATACACTAGAGATACATTAATGTATGTTTAAATGTGTTAAAATGTATATCAAGGGTGGACAATTCAATTTCCTCAGGGGCCACTTTTTATACGGCGACTGTTTTAAGGGACAGTCAGACAAAACCTTTGAAAAAAAGAATATAAAAAAAAAGTATTTCATGAATTAAAAAAAATGAGAAAAAAATGATTATCCTGATGTCATATGGTGAAATGAAAATAAAACAATAATTATCAAACTTGACCTTGTGAGGGCAACATATATATTTTTTAAATATATATTAAAACGTTCAATTTATGCATAATATTCCAAACACTATTTTGTCTTGACGTTAGTATGTTTTAAGATATATATGGGTATTCATTTATTTAATTATAGACCTTCATTACAAGATCATAGTTCTTGCCGTACAAACACCGTATATACTTTATTTTGTATTATTCGTTTTTTCTAACTTATATAAGTAAACATATAATTAACTTGAATAATTTGTATTATTAGTAGTATTAATTATAATAATATAAGGTCATTATTAAAGGTACTGTAATGATAAAAAGTATTCATTTAAGTCAAATTTGAAATTTTCTTTCCTAATTTGAATTCTATATTTTATTGTTAATTGTATACATTTTTTAAATATTTACTTTGCTGAAATATATTAAATGATCCCTAGGACAGGAAAAAAGAAAAAAGTGCAAATAATAATAACCAAGTTAAAAAAAAAGAACAAATGGGAAATAAAAAGAACAAAGCCTAAACAAAAAGAACGAGAAAATTAAAAGAACAGATACCCAATAAAAAGAACAAAATGCAAATAAAAAGAACAATGGTCAAATCAAAAGAACAACGTGCAAACAAAAATAACAGAGTTCAAATGAAAAGAACAATGTTCAAATCAAAAGAACAAATGCAAATAAAAAGAACAATGGTCAAATCAAAAGAACAACAGGCAAACAAAAATAACAAAGTTCAAATGAAAAGAACAATGTTCAAATCAAAAGAACAAATTTCAAATAAAAAGAACAATGGTCAAATCAAAAGAACAACAGGCAAACAAAAATAACAAAGTTCAAATGAAAAGAACAATGTTCAAATCAAAAGAACAAATGCAAATAAAAAGAACAACCCGCAAACAAAGAGAACAAAGTTCAAATAAAACTAACGCAATGCAAATAAAAAGAATAAAGTTCAAATAAAAAGAAGAAAGTCCAATTAAAATAACAAATGGCAAATAAAAAGAAAACAATACTAGTAATGTTCAAATTTAAGAACCATTTCATGGCAGTATTGTTTTAAGGAACTGGAAAACTGCTATATATAGAATAATACATAAACTAAATATGTGTAATGTTGTCGACGACACACTGGTTATGAGTTGATAAAAGTTGAACTTGTGAGTCGTCACTTAAACACATGGAAGTCTCGAACCAAAGAGGAAGTTTTGTTTTCAGTCTCGTGGACAAATGTGTTGTTTGAAGCGACGCCGACATCGACGAGCGACACACGAGAAGGTGCTCGCGGTTACTTTACTTTCACCTTCACTTCTGCACAGAATGATTCTCCTCCCCATGAATATGTTTGACCTTCCTTGTCGACTGCGATCCTGCACATCGATCGGTGACGAGACACGAGCTTGTCTATCGACCGGTAAGACGAGCCGCGTCCCGGCGCTCCAGGTGTGGTTAGCGACGGCTTGTTAGCGCCGCTCGTGCATGTGTTTAGCTGCTGGTCCTGCCGGGGCGGAGGAGGGTTGTCAGTTTTCAAGAATGATTTCAAACGTGTTGTTTAACCTTCGAGACGGATGACATTGCGACAATATAAGAGTTGAAAGTCACTGTAATGAGGATCAGCTCCTCTAATTCTAACACACTGGTCTTGGTGAAAATCTTGAGCCTGTATGAAAAAAAACATATTTTTTGGTGTTTCTGAAGTACCTGATTTATCTTTGGTTTACACACTTTTATAAAGAAAAAATGTATTTCTTTGATCAGTATTTTCTTTATTGTTTTGATGAACTAGTTCATCCAGTATTGTTTTGAGGAACTAATTATCCTAGTATTGTTTTGATGAACTAGTTTATCCTAGTATTGTTTTGATGAACTAGTTCATCCTAGTGTTGTTTTGAGGAACTAGTTCATACTAGTATTGTTTTGAGGAACTAATTAATCCTAGTATTGTTTTGATGAACTAGTTTATCCTAGTATTGTTTTGATTAACTTGTTCGTCCTAGTATTGTTTTGATTAACTTGTTCGTACTAGTATTGTTTTGAGGAACTAGTTCATACTAGTATTGTTTTGATTAACTTGTTCGTACTAGTATTGTTTTGATTAACTAGTTCATACTAGTATTGTTTTGATTAACTTGTTCGTCCTAGTATTGTTTTGAGGAACTAGTTCATACTAGTATTGTTTTGATTAACTTGTTCGTCCTAGTATTGTTTTGAGGAACTAGTTCATACTAGTATTGTTTTGATTAACTTGTTCGTACTAGTATTGTTTTGAGGAACTAGTTCATACTAGTATTGTTTTGATTAACTTGTTCGTCCTAGTATTGTTTTGAGGAACTAGTTCGTACTAGTATTGTTTTGAGGAACTAGTTCATACTAGTATTGTTTTGATTAACTTGTTCGTCCTAGTATTGTTTTGAGGAACTAGTTCATACTAGTATTGTTTTGATTAACTTGTTCGTCCTAGTATTGTTTTGAGGAACTAGTTCATACTAGTATTGTTTTGATTAACTTGTTCGTACTAGTATTGTTTTGATGAACTAGTTCATACTAGTATTGTTTTGATGAACTAGTTCGTACTAGTATTGTTTTGAGGAACTAGTTCATACTAGTATTGTTTTGAGGAACTAGTTCATACTAGTATTGTTTTGATTAACTTGTTCGTCCTAGTATTGTTTTGAGGAACTAGTTCATACTAGTATTGTTTTGATTAACTTGTTCGTCCTAGTATTGTTTTGAGGAACTAGTTCATACTAGTATTGTTTTGATTAACTTGTTCGTCCTAGTATTGTTTTGATGAACTAGTTTATCCTAGTATTGTTTTGATTAACTTGTTCGTCCTAGTATTGTTTTGAGGAACTAGTTCATACTAGTATTGTTTTGATTAACTTGTTCATACTAGTATTGTTTTGAGGAGCTAGTTCATACTAGTATTGTTTTGATTAACTTGTTCATACTAGTATTGTTTTGAGGAGCTAGTTCATACTAGTATTGTTTTGATTAACTTGTTCATACTAGTATTGTTTTGAGGAGCTAGTTCATACTAGTATTGTTTTGATTAACTTGTTCATATTAGTATTGTTTTGATGAACTAGTTTATCCTAGTATTGTTTTGATTAACTTGTTCGTCCTAGTATTGTTTTGAGGAACTAGTTCATACTAGTATTGTTTTGATGAACTAGTTCATACTAGTATTGTTTTGATTAACTTGTTCGTCCTAGTATTGTTTTGAGGAACTAGTTCATACTAGTATTGTTTTGATTAACTTGTTCATACTAGTATTGTTTTGAGGAGCTAGTTCATACTAGTATTGTTTTGATTAACTTGTTCGTCCTAGTATTGTTTTGAGGAACTAGTTCATACTAGTATTGTTTTGATTAACTTGTTGGTACTAGTATTGTTTTGATGAACTAGTTCATACTAGTATTGTTTTGATTAACTTGTTCGTCCTAGTATTGTTTTGATTAACTTGTTCGTACTAGTATTGTTTTGATTAACTTGTTCGTCCTAGTATTGTTTTGATTAACTTGTTCGTCCTAGTATTGTTTTGAGGAACTAGTTCATACTAGTATTGTTTTGATTAACTTGTTCGTCCTAGTATTGTTTTTAGGAACTAGTTCATACTAGTATTGTTTTGATTAACTTGTTCGTACTAGTATTGTTTTGAGGAACTAGTTCATACTAGTATTGTTTTGATTAACTTGTTCATCCTAGTATTGTTTTGAGGAACTAGTTCGTACTAGTATTGTTTTGAGGAACTAGTTCATACTAGTATTGTTTTGAGGAACTAGTTCATACTAGTATTGTTTTGATTAACTTGTTCGTCCTAGTATTGTTTTGATGAACTAGTTCATACCAGTATTGTTTTGATTAACTTGTTCGTCCTAGTATTGTTTTGAGGAACTAGTTCATACTAGTGTTGTTTTGATTAACTTGTTCGTCCTAGTATTGTTTTGAGGAACTAGTTCATACTAGTATTGTTTTGATTAACTTGTTCGTCCTAGTATTGTTTTGATTAACTTGTTCGTACTAATATTGTTTTGATGAACTAGTTCATACTAGTATTGTTTTGATGAACTAGTTCGTACTAGTATTGTTTTGAGGAACTAGTTCATACTAGTATTGTTTTGATTAACTTGTTCGTCCTAGTATTGTTTTGAGGAACTAGTTCATACTAGTATTGTTTTGATTAACTTGTTCGTACTAGTATTGTTTTGAGGAACTAGTTCATACTAGTATTGTTTTGATTAACTTGTTCGTCCTAGTATTGTTTTGAGGAACTAGTTCGTACTAGTATTGTTTTGAGGAACTAGTTCATACTAGTATTGTTTTGATTAACTTGTTCGTCCTAGTATTGTTTTGAGGAACTAGTTCATACTAGTATTGTTTTGATTAACTTGTTCGTCCTAGTATTGTTTTGAGGAACTAGTTCATACTAGTATTGTTTTGATTAACTTGTTCGTACTAGTATTGTTTTGATGAACTAGTTCATACTAGTATTGTTTTGATGAACTAGTTCGTACTAGTATTGTTTTGAGGAACTAGTTCATACTAGTATTGTTTTGAGGAACTAGTTCATACTAGTATTGTTTTGATTAACTTGTTCGTCCTAGTATTGTTTTGAGGAACTAGTTCATACAAGTATTGTTTTGATTAACTTGTTCGTCCTAGTATTGTTTTGAGGAACTAGTTCATACTAGTATTGTTTTGATTAACTTGTTCGTCCTAGTATTGTTTTGATGAACTAGTTTATCCTAGTATTGTTTTGATTAACTTGTTCGTCCTAGTATTGTTTTGAGGAACTAGTTCATACTAGTATTGTTTTGATTAACTTGTTCATACTAGTATTGTTTTGAGGAGCTAGTTCATACTAGTATTGTTTTGATTAACTTGTTCATACTAGTATTGTTTTGAGGAGCTAGTTCATACTAGTATTGTTTTGATTAACTTGTTCATACTAGTATTGTTTTGAGGAGCTAGTTCATACTAGTATTGTTTTGATTAACTTGTTCATATTAGTATTGTTTTGATGAACTAGTTTATCCTAGTATTGTTTTGATTAACTTGTTCGTCCTAGTATTGTTTTGAGGAACTAGTTCATACTAGTATTGTTTTGATTAACTTGTTCATACTAGTATTGTTTTGATGAACTAGTTCATACTAGTATTGTTTTGATTAACTTGTTCGTCCTAGTATTGTTTTGAGGAACTAGTTCATACTAGTATTGTTTTGATTAACTTGTTCATACTAGTATTGTTTTGAGGAGCTAGTTCATACTAGTATTGTTTTGATTAACTTGTTCGTCCTAGTATTGTTTTGAGGAACTAGTTCATACTAGTATTGTTTTGATTAACTTGTTGGTACTAGTATTGTTTTGATGAACTAGTTCATACTAGTATTGTTTTGATTAACTTGTTCGTCCTAGTATTGTTTTGAGGAACTAGTTCATACTAGTATTGTTTTGATTAACTTGTTGGTACTAGTATTGTTTTGATGAACTAGTTCATACTAGTATTGTTTTGATTAACTTGTTCGTCCTAGTATTGTTTTGATTAACTTGTTCGTACTAGTATTGTTTTGATTAACTTGTTCGTCCTAGTATTGTTTTGATTAACTTGTTCGTCCTAGTATTGTTTTGAGGAACTAGTTCATACTAGTATTGTTTTGATTAACTTGTTCGTCCTAGTATTGTTTTGAGGAACTAGTTCATACTAGTATTGTTTTGATTAACTTGTTCGTCCTAGTATTGTTTTTAGGAACTAGTTCATACTAGTATTGTTTTGATTAACTTGTTCGTACTAGTATTGTTTTGAGGAACTAGTTCATACTAGTATTGTTTTGATTAACTTGTTCATCCTAGTATTGTTTTGAGGAACTTGTTCGTACTAGTATTGTTTTGAGGAACTAGTTCATACTAGTATTGTTTTGAGGAACTAGTTCATACTAGTATTGTTTTGATTAACTTGTTCGTACTAGTATTGTTTTGATGAACTAGTTCATACTAGTATTGTTTTGATTAACTTGTTCGTCCTAGTATTGTTTTGAGGAACTAGTTCATACTAGTGTTGTTTTGATTAACTTGTTCGTCCTAGTATTGTTTTGAGGAACTAGTTCATACTAGTATTGTTTTGATTAACTTGTTCGTCCTAGTATTGTTTTGATTAACTTGTTCGTACTAATATTGTTTTGATGAACTAGTTCATACTAGTATTGTTTTGATGAACTAGTTCGTACTAGTATTGTTTTGAGGAACTAGTTCATACTAGTATTGTTTTGATTAACTTGTTCGTCCTAGTATTGTTTTGAGGAACTAGTTCATACTAGTATTGTTTTGATTAACTTGTTCGTACTAGTATTGTTTTGAGGAACTAGTTCATACTAGTATTGTTTTGATTAACTTGTTCGTCCTAGTATTGTTTTGAGGAACTAGTTCGTACTAGTATTGTTTTGAGGAACTAGTTCATACTAGTATTGTTTTGATTAACTTGTTCGTCCTAGTATTGTTTTGAGGAACTAGTTCATACTAGTATTGTTTTGATTAACTTGTTCGTCCTAGTATTGTTTTGAGGAACTAGTTCATACTAGTATTGTTTTGATTAACTTGTTCATCCTAGTATTGTTTTGAGGAACTAGTTCGTACTAGTATTGTTTTGAGGAACTAGTTCGTACTAGTATTGTTTTGAGGAACTAGTTCATACTAGTATTGTTTTGATTAACTTGTTCGTACTAGTATTGTTTTGATGAACTAGTTCATACTAGTATTGTTTTGATTAACTTGTTCGTCCTAGTATTGTTTTGAGGAACTAGTTCATACTAGTGTTGTTTTGATTAACTTGTTCGTCCTAGTATTGTTTTGAGGAACTAGTTCATACTAGTATTGTTTTGATTAACTTGTTCGTCCTAGTATTGTTTTGATTAACTTGTTCGTACTAATATTGTTTTGATGAACTAGTTCATACTAGTATTGTTTTGATGAACTAGTTCGTACTAGTATTGTTTTGAGGAACTAGTTCATACTAGTATTGTTTTGATTAACTTGTTCGTCCTAGTATTGTTTTGAGGAACTAGTTCATACTAGTATTGTTTTGATTAACTTGTTCGTACTAGTATTGTTTTGAGGAACTAGTTCATACTAGTATTGTTTTGATTAACTTGTTCGTCCTAGTATTGTTTTGAGGAACTAGTTCGTACTAGTATTGTTTTGAGGAACTAGTTCATACTAGTATTGTTTTGATTAACTTGTTCGTCCTAGTATTGTTTTGAGGAACTAGTTCATACTAGTATTGTTTTGATTAACTTGTTCGTCCTAGTATTGTTTTGAGGAACTAGTTCATACTAGTATTGTTTTGATTAACTTGTTCGTACTAGTATTGTTTTGATGAACTAGTTCATACTAGTATTGTTTTGATGAACTAGTTCGTACTAGTATTGTTTTGAGGAACTAGTTCATACTAGTATTGTTTTGAGGAACTAGTTCATACTAGTATTGTTTTGATTAACTTGTTCGTCCTAGTATTGTTTTGAGGAACTAGTTCATACTAGTATTGTTTTGATTAACTTGTTCGTCCTAGTATTGTTTTGAGGAACTAGTTCATACTAGTATTGTTTTGATTAACTTGTTCGTCCTAGTATTGTTTTGATGAACTAGTTTATCCTAGTATTGTTTTGATTAACTTGTTCGTCCTAGTATTGTTTTGAGGAACTAGTTCATACTAGTATTGTTTTGATTAACTTGTTCATACTAGTATTGTTTTGAGGAGCTAGTTCATACTAGTATTGTTTTGATTAACTTGTTCATACTAGTATTGTTTTGAGGAGCTAGTTCATACTAGTATTGTTTTGATTAACTTGTTCATACTAGTATTGTTTTGAGGAGCTAGTTCATACTAGTATTGTTTTGATTAACTTGTTCATATTAGTATTGTTTTGATGAACTAGTTTATCCTAGTATTGTTTTGATTAACTTGTTCGTCCTAGTATTGTTTTGAGGAACTAGTTCATACTAGTATTGTTTTGATTAACTTGTTCATACTAGTATTGTTTTGATGAACTAGTTCATACTAGTATTGTTTTGATTAACTTGTTCGTCCTAGTATTGTTTTGAGGAACTAGTTCATACTAGTATTGTTTTGATTAACTTGTTCATACTAGTATTGTTTTGAGGAGCTAGTTCATACTAGTATTGTTTTGATTAACTTGTTCGTCCTAGTATTGTTTTGAGGAACTAGTTCATACTAGTATTGTTTTGATTAACTTGTTGGTACTAGTATTGTTTTGATGAACTAGTTCATACTAGTATTGTTTTGATTAACTTGTTCGTCCTAGTATTGTTTTGATTAACTTGTTCGTACTAGTATTGTTTTGATTAACTTGTTCGTCCTAGTATTGTTTTGATTAACTTGTTCGTCCTAGTATTGTTTTGAGGAACTAGTTCATACTAGTATTGTTTTGATTAACTTGTTCGTCCTAGTATTGTTTTTAGGAACTAGTTCATACTAGTATTGTTTTGATTAACTTGTTCGTACTAGTATTGTTTTGAGGAACTAGTTCATACTAGTATTGTTTTGATTAACTTGTTCATCCTAGTATTGTTTTGAGGAACTAGTTCGTACTAGTATTGTTTTGAGGAACTAGTTCATACTAGTATTGTTTTGAGGAACTAGTTCATACTAGTATTGTTTTGATTAACTTGTTCGTCCTAGTATTGTTTTGATGAACTAGTTCATACTAGTATTGTTTTGATTAACTTGTTCGTCCTAGTATTGTTTTGAGGAACTAGTTCATACTAGTGTTGTTTTGATTAACTTGTTCGTCCTAGTATTGTTTTGAGGAACTAGTTCATACTAGTATTGTTTTGATTAACTTGTTCGTCCTAGTATTGTTTTGATTAACTTGTTCGTACTAATATTGTTTTGATGAACTAGTTCATACTAGTATTGTTTTGATGAACTAGTTCGTACTAGTATTGTTTTGAGGAACTAGTTCATACTAGTATTGTTTTGAGGAACTAGTTCATACTAGTATTGTTTTGATTAACTTGTTCGTCCTAGTATTGTTTTGAGGAACTAGTTCATACTAGTATTGTTTTGATTAACTTGTTCATACTAGTATTGTTTTGAGGAGCTAGTTCGTACTAGTATTGTTTTGATGAACTAGTTCATACTAGTATTGTTTTGATGAACTAGTTCGTACTAGTATTGTTTTGAGGAACTAGTTCATACTAGTATTGTTTTGAGGAACTAGTTCATACTAGTATTGTTTTGAGGAACTAGTTCATACTAGTATTGTAACTACTGTTACAATAGTAATAATAAATTAACATATTGATCCTGATAACGACACTAAAGCCTCTTGACAAACATAACGAGTCAAACAGAAACATTCTATTAACTTCCAGATGGAACGAGGTCACAAAACCAATTAACAGTGTTTAATTGTTGCTGCCGGTGCTTCCTGTTGTGTGTCCGCTCTGTGTTGTGTTGTGCGTTTGCTGCATCAGAGCAAACACAAATCAAAGATACTCCAGATGCATCTGAGCGTTTGTTGTCGTTTCATTCATATTTCATGTTCCCGGCTCACGTGGAGCTGAAGTTCTGGAGTTTGAAATCATTCCTGATGACACGGCGCTCGTTGCTGGCGTCTCTGGAGGGCCCTCATAAATCCTGGGTGGAGGCCAAGGTCAGGGCCGGAGGAACCGTCTTAATGACAAGCGGTTCGATGGCTGCGCGGCGAACCCTCAGGAGCCGACAGTTAATCACTGGATCTGTGGAACCAGAACATAGACCCGGCCCGTCCGTCTTTACGATGGCTGGACGTTACGGCGAAGGTTTGTGATGCATTTGATATTTGGAAACTTGTTCTGGAAGCTCAGATTCTCTGGACACGATCCTGGCGGCGCCGCTGGCTTCACCGCTTTGATACTCAAATAAATCTGTCAAATTACTATTATTATTACGAGGGAAGGATTTTTAAAATGTTGTTAGATTTTTACATTTTCTAACAAATGTTCTAAACAGGAAGTGTCTTAACTCTTTTAACTTGTTCGTCCTAGTATTGTTTTGAGGAACTAGTTCATACTAGTATTGTTTTGATTAACTTGTTCGTACTAGTATTGTTTTGAGGAACTAGTTCATACTAGTATTGTTTTGATTAACTTGTTCGTCCTAGTATTGTTTTGATTAACTTGTTCGTCCTAGTATTGTTTTGATTAACTTGTTCGTCCTAGTATTGTTTTGATTAACTTGTTCGTCCTAGTATTGTTTTGATTAACTTGTTCGTCCTAGTATTGTTTTGATTAACTTGTTCGTCCTAGTATTGTTTTGATTAACTTGTTCGTACTAGTATTGTTTTGATTAACTTGTTCGTACTAGTATTGTTTTGAGGAACTAGTTCATACTAGTATTGTTTTGATTAACTTGTTCGTCCTAGTATTGTTTTGATTAACTTGTTCGTACTAGTATTGTTTTGATTAATTGTTCGTCCTAGTATTGTTTTGATTAACTTGTTCGTCCTAGTATTGTTTTGATTAACTTGTTCGTACTAGTATTGTTTTGATTAACTTGTTCGTACTAGTATTGTTTTGAGGAACTAGATTTTTAAATGTTGTTAGATTTTTACATTTTCTAACAAATGTTCTAAACAGGAAGTGTCTTAACTCACATTATAACTTACTTATTTATATTGAATGATTGAAATTGAGATTTAAAAGGTTGTGACTTTGAATTTTTTTATTGAAACGTTTCATAAACACAAGTTCAATATTCAAATTTAAATAGTTTAAAATTGAATATTTTCTTGTGCAGACGATGTCACATGATTGACAGTTTGATCCAGTAGCTCGGTGTTCTTCTAGTAATGTCTGGTGACTCTGTTATACCAGCTTATTATATTGAATTAAAAATTCTACAAATTAAAAAATATAACTTTAAAAAAATAAGAATTTTAACTAATTGGAATCATTATATGAAATTATTCATTTAAAAAATAATTTTAAAAAATTGTAAAATTGCAATAAAAAGAAGTAAAACAAATTAAACCTTTGAATATAAAAAATACTATTAAATTATTCATTAACAATTTCAATATTGAAATGAAAATAATTACAATAAAAAATTATACTTTAACCTAATTGGAATTATTATATTAAATGATATGCCGAAAGAAAATTTGACAAAATATTCAAATTGTACAATTGCATTATTAAAAAAAAAAGAACTAAAACGAATTCAACCTTTTAATATAAAGAATATTGAATAAAAAGTAACAAAGTTGAAATCTATAATCGAACCATTCAATTTTCTGATGGAGCTTTTATATTATTAAAGCCTTGGACCAACAATTTTCAATGTTATCTTTAATTAAAAGTTAGTTTTTATTTCAATAATTGAATTTGTACAATTGTTTTTTGTTTTTTTTACACATATCATTTTATAATATAATCTCAATAATTAAAAAATACATTTTCTACGTCAAATATTTTTTTAATTTGTAGTCCTTTAAATTCAATGAAAAAATGTTTGCACAGTAGTGTCACCGGACAATAAGTACTGAGTAAATCAAACTAAACTAGCTAATACTGTCGTACATGATATTATTGAGTTGTATTTTTTAATTTTTGGAATTACTATACAAAACTTAATTTGTATGAAAAATCACTTCTTTTTTTTTCAATACAATTTTTTCAGTTAAAAATGTGTTAAGATGACTTTAAAGTATTTATGTTTAAAAAAAACAACACACTTTAATGATGACATCACAACGTTGTGTCGCTACTGTGCTGCCGTTGCCATGAGTGTGCGACGGCGAGTGTGTAGTGTGGGTCCTTGTGTACTTGTGTAGCTGACGGCGGGAGTTAAACACGCTGGATAATTACTGAAAAGCATCCGAGCCTCATCTGTCGACATCTCCGACATGAGGTGTTCCTGCCTGTGACTCAACGTTGCGTGTCCACGAGCGAGGATTGAGATTCTCTTCCTCGCTCCGATGAACTCTTCTGCCGATGCGTCCTCGCCGAGTGTCTCGGGAGGATGTCTCGGGACGAAGCGAGCCAGGAGCGAGCGCTGCTCCGCCGACGTCCCGAACGCTCCCAGGATCAACAAATATCTCCTTAAACACACAGCGCCGAGAAGCGGCTGTTTGTTTTTTCCGCGAGTTGTTGCCGTGGCTGGAATTCATTTACAAACTCATTAACGCGGCGTCGAGAGAAATGACATCGCAGCGCGTCGTACGATGTGACAGCGTCTCTAGGAGCCTCTCGGTCGACCGCGGGGCCAACTTGTCACGCTGACATCTTAATAGGATTCGTCGTCGATAACAAGCAGCTAATGAAGAACTCATTATTTACGTGTAATTTTTCATGTATCTGTGGCTATTTTATCTGTGGTGACAATTAATGAGTTATAGATGGATGGATGGATGGATAGATGGATGATGGATGGATGGTTCATGGATGATGGATGGATGGATGGATGGATGGATAGATGGATCGATGGATGGATGATAGATGGATGATAGATGGATGATAGATGGATAGATGGATGATTGATGGATGATAGATAGATCGATGGATGGATGATAGATGGATGGATGGATGATAGATGGATGATGGATGGATGATAGATGGATAGATGGATGATTGATGGATGATAGATGGATGGATGGATGATTGATGGATGAATGATGGATGGATGATAGATGGATGATGGATGGATGGATAGATAGATGATAGATGGATCGATGGATGGATGATAGATGGATGATAGATGGATAGATGGATGGATGGATGATGGATGGATGATGGATGATAGATGGATGATAGATGGATGGATGGATGATAGATGGATAGATAGATAGATGGATGGATGATAGATAGATAGATGGATGGATGCTAGATGGATGATGGATGATGGATGGATGATAGATGGATGGATGGATGGATGATGGATGGATGGATGGATGATAGATGGATGGATGATAGATGGATGGATGAACGGATGATGGATGGATGGATGGACGGATGATGGATGGATGGATGGATGGATAGATGGATGGATGGATGGACAGATGATGGATGGATGGATAGATGGATGGATGGATAGATGGATGATGGATGGATGCATGGATGGACGGATGGACGGACGGACGGACGGATGAATGATAGATGGATAGATAGATGGATAGATAGATAGATAGATAGATAGATAGATAGATAGATAGATAGATAGATGGATGGACGGACGGATGAATGATTGATGGATGGATGGATGGATGGATGGATGGATGGATGGATGGATGGACGGACGGACGGACGGACGGACGGACGGATGAATGATAGATGGATAGATAGATAAAACTTTATTTATTGTTAGAAAAAAGAACTGACATCAACTTTATTTTCTTTTTGTTGTTCAAGCTTTTTTTGAAGTGGAAAAGTTAAAGGTTTATCACAACGACTTATCACACGATCTTGGACGTCATGAAAGCTAGTAATAGCGATAATAACTAATTTTTTAGTGATCAGTTTAACCTTCCCAGTAAGATATAACGGTAAAATAACAGCTCTGTGCTTCAGAAAGAACTTGGGCCGGCGTGTAAGAAGTTCTGTGTCGTTTTTCTTTCTCACTTGTACAAGTAAAATGATCGTGACTCAAATCTGATGTTTGTTCTTTCAGTTTCAGTTTCCTGAACTGACAGGAAGTTAAAATAATAACCTAAGGAAGCAGGTGCGCCGTCAGAGACCAAGATATTTAAAGAGCCTGATGTGTTATTGTCTCGAGGAGATGAATGTTCATAGATGCCAGAGTTTTAGAGCAGAAACGTAGATTATGGACGTCAACAATTATCCAGAGACGTCCAATAACTAATGGACATGTTGGTGAAGAAGGACAAACGCAAGAAGATACTAAAACTCTCTAAATCTCGTACTTCCCGTTAGAGACAGTTTGGTAAATAACCTTGACTATTTCTGACCCCTTGTGGGATTGAGTTTGACCCTGATTTAGGGGTTTTCTATGGGAGTAGCCTGCAGGGTCGGCTCATGCGTAGGGGGGTCAGGACACAAGGTTCGGGAAGACCAGGTGGTGTCGGACCAAGAATGTTGGAGACACTTCAGGGGAAAAAAGATGATTTACGATTTGAAAAGAACATTAGAACCAGATGAGCCTCGAGTCTGTAGGATCGATCCAAAGTTACAAACCATTAAATCATTGTCTACCGCTTTATCCCTTACCGGGGTCGCGGGGAGACTGGAGTCTATCCCAGTACCTTAGGGTGAGAGGCAGGGGACACCCTGGACAGGACGCCAATCTGTCTCAGGACACACAAAGACACACAACCATTCACACACACACTCATACCTATGGACAATTTCCCCAAAGTTCTCAATCAACCTCTGTATGTTTTTGGACTGTGGGAGGAAAACGGAGTGTCCGGAGTAAACCCACGCAACACGGGGAGAAACTACTAACTTTGCCTGGAATCGAACCAGCAACCTTCTTGCTGTGAGGCCAGTTTCAAACCAGCGTCGGCAGAATTAAAGAAAGGAACCTCAGAGACGCTGGTGAAACTTCGTGCTGTGAGAAAATTAAAGGGAAGGATTCTGAACAAAAACTACTCTGGGGTCGCACTGCAGTTCGTAAACGTAAAAGCGCGTCGCAGATACTTCCTGTATTCACGACAAATGTATCTTCGGATACACTCTCTCTCTCTCTCTCTCTCTCGCCCCTGGTTCAACCCTGATACCGTCGGATGCTGCCGCGATGTTAAATTTAGCTAAAAGCCGCACGAAGGAACTGAATAATGAACCCCATTAATTCCATCTTATCTCTGTACTTTACCGGTGGACAAAGAGAAGGTCGCGGACAAAGGCGAGATAAGTATTCTGTTTGAGATACTTTTCTACGGCGGCCGTTTAACTCCTCACCGTTAGCCGTTCATCTCTTTACATTTATATATACGCGATTAAAAACATCATTTTCCATGAACTTTGTGTCTGGATTCATGGTGTAATAATGCAGAGCGAGGTCGCCCGGGGCGGACGTTTCAAGGTGGAAGCGTCGCACCTGTGTCCCAGACAGATGTCGACAACGAGTTGGCATGAATAAAGTCGCACAAATGTCGTGTTCTGGTGGAAGGTTTGAAGTCTGGGAACTCATTTTTCCTGATGATTGATCTCGGGAGGTTTTCTTTAAAGCAACATCCAAACATCTTTTGCCGAGTGTGTGTTCATTTCTTGTTTGTTCACGACTGTCGTGTCTCACTTGTACCTTCTTTTGTGACCCGTCAAATGTTTTTACTCGTTTTGTTATTGCGAATATTTGATCAAAAATACAAGATAGCGAATTCATTTGGTCATTAAAATCAGCCTCGGGGTCACATGCTTGCCTGACGTTTCCACCACTTGATCGACGCTTTAAACGTTTATATCAGTTGAAAATACAATTTTCTTAAATACTTACAGTAAAATTCAAGAGTTACCGTCCAAGAAACGACTACTTTATTCCCCCTATTTACGCCCACAATTTTGCCATGGGGGTTAAGCCTATCCCAGCGTCTTCCGGTGAGAGGCGGGGGACACCCTGGACAGCACGCCAGTCCATCTCACACAAAGACGCACAACCATTCACACACACACTAATACACACAATTTCCTCAAGTTCCCGATGAACTTGCTGGTTTTTTTTGGACCGGGGGTCTCCGGGGTAAACCCACACAACACGAATCTGCAACCTTCCTGGTGTGAGGCAGTCGGGCGAACCAACGCCATCCAAATAAATGTCTTTAAATCAAAATGTATTAATTATTTGTTCCCGTTGAACCTCTGTATGTTTTTGGAGGGAGACAACCGGAGTTACCGGGGTAAACCCACGCAACCCCAATCTGCTACCATCCAAATAATGAGCTTTAAATCCAAATGTGTTAAAGAACCTACTGCAATTAAAAGAAGACTTCAATTGTCAAAACCACTGTCGGGTTCAAGGGTATTTCTTTGGATTGTTAGAGGCGAGACTGGAACCCGATCCCTCGACACCAAAGTTGAGGTTTGTGTTTTTGGCGATGAGCAATCAAGTCATAAAAAGATGTTATTTTTAAGGGGACGTGACCACGAAATCCAAACATTGTTGAGAGCTTTGGTGGAAGTGATTCCATCAACAGTCCTGGACTCATGGCTGATCAGGCAACTGACGAGGTCCAGGCTAGTTTCTTCCCAGTGGGTTTGACCTCTAGGACTTTCCAAAAGAAGGGCCAGTGGTTCAAATACTCATGGTCTTGCTACCATTTTTGAACCAAAAGTCAGTCGTGCAGGCATGTTATTGTGGTCATAATGGACCATTAGACTCCTGCAGGTACACATGTTGACGACCTATAGCTTTTTAAGACGAAAACGATCATTTTTATTCGTCACATTCTTCTAAGTGAGTCGGCGACGCTTGTGTTGTGAAGCCGTGGATCTGTTGGTGAAGGATTGACTGTAGTTTGGCGTTGGAGCTGGTGTGACACGAGTTTCACCATCAAAACCCAGTCGACCTCGGCTTCATGAAAACAAGTTGTTTCGGCCTTAACTTCTGTCCAAACGCGTGACTCTCCCCCTCGTTAGAACTCGAGGCGAAGCAATCGAAGGGTGATTTCACTGATGGGACATTTTTCACCAGCGAGCCGGAACGAACAAGTGTGTCGTTCAAGGAACACTCCTTAAGAGTTGTGTCGTGCTCGTGCTGCGTTCAAGGAACACTCCTTAAGAGTTGTGTCGTGCTCGTGCTGCGTTCAAGGAACACTCCTTAAGAGTTGTGTCGTGCTCGTGCTGCGTTCAAGGAACACTCCTTAAGAGTTGTGTCGTGCTCGTGCTGCGTTCAAGGAACACTCCTTAAGAGTTGTGTCGTGCTCGTGCTGCGTTCAAGGAACACTCCTTAAGAGTTGTGTCGTGCTCGTGCTCGTGCTGCGTTCAAGGAACACTCCTTAAGAGTTGTGTCGTGCTCGTGCTGCGTTCAAGGAACACTCCTTAAGAGTTGTGTCGTGCTCGTGCTGCGTTCAAGGAACACTCCTTAAGAGTTGTGTCGTGCTCGTGCTGCGTTCAAGGAACACTCCTTAAGAGTTGTGTCGTGCTCGTGCTGCGTTCAAGGAACACTCCTTAAGAGTTGTGTCGTGCTCGTGCTGCGTTCAAGGAACACTCCTTAAGAGTTGTGTCGTGCTCGTGCTGCGTTCAAGGAACACTCCTTAAGAGTTGTGTCGTGCTCGTGCTGCGTTCAAGGAACACTCCTTAAGAGTTGTGTCGTGCTCGTGCTCGTGCTGCGTTCAAGGAACACTCCTTAAGAGTTGTGTCGTGCTCGTGCTGCGTTCAAGGAACACTCCTTAAGAGTTGTGTCGTGCTCGTGCTGCGTTCAAGGAACACTCCTTAAGAGTTGTGTCGTGCTCGTGCTGCGTTCAAGGAACACTCCTTAAGAGTTGTGTCGTGCTCGTGCTGCGTTCAAGGAACACTCCTTAAGAGTTGTGTCGTGCTCGTGCTGCGTTCAAGGAACACTCCTTAAGAGTTGTGTCGTGCTCGTGCTGCGTTCAAGGAACACTCCTTAAGAGTTGTGTCGTGCTCGTGCTGCGTTCAAGGAACACTCCTTAAGAGTTGTGTCGTGCTCGTGCTGCGTTCAAGGAACACTCCTTAAGAGTTGTGTCGTGCTCGTGCTGCGTTCAAGGAACACTCCTTAAGAGTTGTGTCGTGCTCGTGCTGCGTTCAAGGAACACTCCTTAAGAGTTGTGTCGTGCTCGTGCTGCGTTCAAGGAACACTCCTTAAGAGTTGTGTCGTGCTCGTGCTGCGTTCAAGGAACACTCCTTAAGAGTTGTGTCGTGCTCGTGCTGCGTTCAAGGAACACTCCTTAAGAGTTGTGTCGTGCTCGTGCTGCGTTCAAGGAACACTCCTTAAGAGTTGTGTCGTGCTCGTGCTGCGTTCAAGGAACACTCCTTAAGAGTTGTGTCTTGCTTGTGCTGCGTTCAAGGAACACTCCTTAAGAGTTGTGTCGTGCTCGTGCTGCGTTCAAGGAACACTCCTTAAGAGTTGTGTCGTGCTCGTGCTGCGTTCAAGGAACACTCCTTAAGAGTTGTGTCGGCTCGTGCTGCGTTCAAGGAACACTCCTTAAGAGTTGTGTCGGCTCGTGTTGCGTTCAAGGAACACTCCTTAAGAGTTGTGTCGTGCTCGTGCTGCGTTCAAGGAACACTCCTTAAGAGTTGTGTCGTGCTCGTGCTGCGTTCAAGGAACACTCCTTAAGAGTTGTGTCGTGCTCGTGCTGCGCTCAAGGAACACTCCTTAAGAGTTGTGTCGTGCTCGTGCTGCGTTCAAGGAACACTCCTTAAGAGTTGTGTCGGCTCGTGTTGCGTTCAAGGAACACTCCTTAAGAGTTGTGTCGTGCTCGTGCTGCGTTCAAGGAACACTCCTTAAGAGTTGTGTCGTGCTCGTGCTGCGTTCAAGGAACACTCCTTAAGAGTTGTGTCGTGCTCGTGCTGCGCTCAAGGAACACTCCTTAAGAGTTGTGTCGTGCTCGTGCTGCGTTCAAGGAACACTCCTTAAGAGTTGTGTCGTGCTCGTGCTGCGTTCAAGGAACACTCCTTAAGAGTTGTGTCGTGCTCGTGCTGCGTTCAAGGAACACTCCTTAAGAGTTGTGTCGTGCTCGTGCTGCATTCAAGGAACACTCCTTAAGAGTTGTGTCGTGCTCGTGCTGCGTTCAAGGAACACTCCTTAAGAGTTGAGTCGTGCTCGTGCTGCGTTCAAGGAACACTCCTTAAGAGTTGTGTCGTGCTCGTGCTGCGTTCAAGGAACACTCCTTAAGAGTTGTGTCGTGCTCGTGCTGCGTTCAAGGAACACTCCTTAAGAGTTGTGTCGTGCTCGTGCTGCGTTCAAGGAACACTCCTTAAGAGTTGTGTCGTGCTCGTGCTGCGTTCAAGGAACACTCCTTAAGAGTTGAGTCGTGCTCGTGCTGCGTTCAAGGAACACTCCTTAAGAGTTGTGTCGGCTCGTGCTGCGTTCAAGGAACACTCCTTAAGAGTTGTGTCTTGCTTGTGCTGCGTTCAAGGAACACTCCTTAAGAGTTGTGTCGTGCTCGTGCTGCGTTCAAGGAACACTCCTTAAGAGTTGTGTCGTGCTCGTGCTGCGTTCAAGGAACACTCCTTAAGAGTTGTGTCGTGCTCGTGCTGCGTTCAAGGAACACTCCTTAAGAGTTGTGTCGGCTCGTGCTGCGTTCAAGGAACACTCCTTAAGAGTTGTGTCTTGCTTGTGCTGCGTTCAAGGAACACTCCTTAAGAGTTGTGTCGTGCTCGTGCTGCGTTCAAGGAACACTCCTTAAGAGTTGTGTCGTGCTCGTGTTGCGTTCAAGGAACACTCCTTAAGAGTTGTGTCGTGCTCGTGCTGCGTTCAAGGAACACTCTTTAAGAGTTGTGTCGTGCTCGTGCTGCGTTCAAGGAACACTCCTTAAGAGTTGTGTCGGCTCGTGCTGCGTTCAAGGAACACTCCTTAAGAGTTGTGTCGTGCTCGTGCTGCGTTCAAGGAACACTCCTTAAGAGTTGTGTCGTGCTCGTGCTGCGTTCAAGGAACACTCCTTAAGAGTTGTGTCGTGCTCGTGCTGCGTTCAAGGAACACTCCTTAAGAGTTGTGTCGGCTCGTGCTGCGTTCAAGGAACACTCCTTAAGAGTTGTGTCGTGCTCGTGCTGCGTTCAAGGAACACTCCTTAAGAGTTGTGTCGTGCTCGTGCTGCGTTCAAGGAACACTCCTTAAGAGTTGTGTCGTGCTCGTGCTGCGTTCAAGGAACACTCCTTAAGAGTTGTGTTGTGCTCGTGCTGCGTTCAAGGAACACTCCTTAAGAGTTGTGTCGTGCTCGTGCTGCGTTCAAGGAACACTCCTTAAGAGTTGTGTCGTGCTCGTGCTGCGTTCAAGGAACACTCCTTAAGAGTTGTGTCGTGCTCGTGCTGCGTTCAAGGAACACTCCTTAAGAGTTGTGTCGTGCTCGTGCTGCGTTCAAGGAACACTCCTTAAGAGTTGTGTCGTGCTCGTGCTGCGTTCAAGGAACACTCCTTAAGAGTTGTGTCGTGCTCGTGCTGCGTTCAAGGAACACTCCTTAAGAGTTGTGTCGTGCTCGTGCTGCGTTCAAGGAACACTCCTTAAGAGTTGTGTCGTGCTCGTGCTGCGTTCAAGGAACACTCCTTAAGAGTTGTGTCGGCTCGTGCTGCGTTCAAGGAACACTCCTTAAGAGTTGTGTCGTGCTCGTGCTGCGTTCAAGGAACACTCCTTAAGAGTTGTGTCGTGCTCGTGCTGCGTTCAAGGAACACTCCTTAAGAGTTGTGTCGTGCTCGTGCTGCGTTCAAGGAACACTCCTTAAGAGTTGTGTCGTGCTCGTGCTGCGTTCAAGGAACACTCCTTAAGAGTTGTGTCTTGCTTGTGCTGCGTTCAAGGAACACTCCTTAAGAGTTGTGTCGCTCGTGCTGCGTTCAAGGAACACTCCTTAAGAGTTGTGTCGTGCTCGTGCTGCGTTCAAGGAACACTCCTTAAGAGTTAATCACGTTCTCCTGCCTCTTTTTTTTTTCCATTTGATCCGGTTCACACTTATTAACTCGTGTGCTCTGGAGATCACTTGTCGCAGGTGAGGATGTGTAGAAGAAGAACATCTGGGCACCACTTTTTTTCTTCTTTTTTTTGTTGGTTTCTCTTCCCCTGCACTCGTCTGTTTCCCTTCTGCGCCGATCGCTCCTTTTTAAGTCGTGCAACAACAAACACTCGGAGCTGATCCCGGAGAACATCTTCCTTCCCTCGCCGACTTGTTTCTTCAGGGTGAAACTGACAGTTGATCCCGAGCTGCCTCGAGGACAATCCGAAAGGTCAGCGAAGCAGACTATTGTAAAAAAAAAACAACCCCCCGTCCCCCCCCGACTCCCCTCGGAATAACGACTACAACACTTGCTGACACCGTCTTATCTTTTCTAAAAGGCTGGAAGGCTTGCGGTCCCTTCGACAAAAGCGCTGCTTGTATTTCATTTATTTTATGCCCGGACATCACTCGCTCACTCGCTGCCGCTCTAATGGTCTGTTGGTCGTCCACTCCGGGCGACACAAAGACCTGCCGAGCGACGCAATCTCCGCCGGGAATCAAGGGAGATAATTAGGAGCTGAAATTGAGCGTTAAATACAGGGCGTAGGATTCAATAATGTCCTTCTGTCATATGTTGGACTGACTCTGCATGTTAAACACTCGAGGTGTGGAGACGAAAGTGTGTCGCTGTGCGTTACCTTTGAATACATGTGTACGACTGACGTGGTGCACTAGTGTGTAACGATGCTGCGCACACAACATGATGGGTTCAATCAGGCAGAAGACGAGGTTAGTTGCAGGGGTTTAGAAAATCAGAGGAAGTGCAACTAGTTTGAGTCATCAGTGTGTGTTGTTGTGATGTGTGACTCTATTGTATCATCAGTGTGTGTGTGTATTGTTGTGATGTGTGACTCTATTGTATCATCAGTGTGTGTTTTTGGGATGTGTGACTCTTTTTTTTTTTGTATCATCAGTGTGTGTGTGTGTTGTTGTTGTGATGTGTGACTCTATTTTATCGTCAGTGTTTTGTTGTGATGTGTGACTCTATTGTATCATCAGTGTGTTGTTGTGATGTGGGACTCTATTGTATCATCAGAGTTTATTGTTGTGATGTGTGACTCTATTGTATCATCAGAGTTTATTGTTGTGATGTGTGACTATATTGTATCATCAGTGTGTGTGTATTGTTGTGATGTGTGACTCTATTGTATCATCAGTGTGTGTGTGTATTGTTGTGATGTGTGACTCTATTGTATCATCAGTGTGTGTTTTTGGGATGTGTGACTCTATTGTATCATCAGTGTGTTGTTGTGATGTGTGACTCTATTGTATCATCAGTGTTTATTGTTGTGATGTGTGACTCTATTGTATCATCAGTGTGTGTGTGTTGTTGTGATGTGTGACTCTATTGTATCATCAGTGTGTGTGTGTGTTGTTGTGATGTGTGACTCTATTGTATCATCAGTGTGTGTGTGTGTGTTGTTGTGATGTGTGACTCTATTGTATCATCAGTGTGTGTGTGTGTGTTGTTGTGATGTGTGAGTCTATTGTATCATCAGTGTGTGTGTGTGTTGTTGTGATGTGTGACTCTATTGTATCATCAGTGTGTGTGTGTGTGTTGTTGTGATGTGTGACTCTATTGTATCATCAGTGTGTGTTGTTGTGATGTGTGACTCTATTGTATCATCAGTGTGTGTGTGTGTTGTTGTGATGTGTGACTCTATTGTATCATCAGTGTGTGTTTGTAAAAAACTCTCTTTTTATTAAAATATTTAAATTAGAAAACGATCTTAAGCTCCGCCCACTGAAAAAAACCTTGTTTTTTCTGGAGATGAAATCTTGTTGACCATAACCACACCCACTCTGCTGTGATTGGTCAAACTTGCAAGTTTGTCACCGCCCGTCATCAATCCTGTAAGTCTCCACCTCCAAGGCACTCATTGTATAAACAAGGTGGGGCGTGAGTACAGCTGGAAGAGGAGTGAAGCCATTATTGTGTCATAATGGACTCTCGTAACCTCTCGTTCGTCCAGATTTCAGAGCAACATTATAAAATAATTAGTTGACATCATGGTCATGATGAGGAACTCACTGTGTCGAGGGTCTTAAAGTCCAATAACAATACTGTAGCTCCCCAGCCGCCTTAAAACATCTTCGACATGCACCATCAAAGTTTGCGCCGTAAGAGGTTACAGTTTCAAATGGCAGCGTCGTCCAGATCCAAGTCATTTAGCATCGAGACGCTGCTGATGGACTCTCTGACGTGAAGCCACTCCATTATTAACATCTCATGTTAAGCCGCAGAAGGAAGACGTCGTTCGTCATTGATCCAGGGTCAATAAACGTAGCGCGGCTGGAAGGACAGATTGTTTGGCGAGGCGCCGCTCGTCCACGTGGGGAATATCTGAGCGCCGTGCGGGCGAGCAGCCGCTTGATGGATGATGACAGTGATAATGAAAAATGATGGGGATGCTGCAGAACGAGTGTGACAGAGGTAGAGCTGTGCATGATGGGATGAGGAGGAGGATGAAAATGAGATTAGGTTCTGTACTCCAGGTGACAGTGTGTCATCCTTGGAAATGGAAGACCTGTCACCTGCTCCTGCCCTGATGCAAAGCTGCTTGGCTGCCTCATTGATCTCGCTGCAATAGAGACAGATCCTCTGCAGGCGCCGCCGCTCGTCCTCCTGCTGCACTTTTCCTGCTTCTGTGGAGATTTCATTGAAACCTGCAGCGGTTTAGAATTCATGAGACGTCAAACCTGGATTTGGAACATCTTCCTTTTACCAGATGGTGACTTTATTTTAGCAATAAGAGCGTTTTAATGATGGTCACTTTGGATTTTAGATCCTGCATGTCGTACTTGTCTAAACCTTCTACTGAGTCAATTTTATACCCTTAGTTTAACCAAGAATTTAGATCTGACTATCGCTACATCGATGATTCGGCTAATAGCTTGATTAGCTCGCAAGTTTAGCGTTAGCTCGTTAGCATGATTGAGATTGGACGACTTCTCAAATCGCACACTTCTCACTACACTGGTTAGTATACATCAGGATAGTGTACGTACTAACTAGTAACTAATCCTCCACAGATAGTATGTCTCAAACATACTTCTCTTAGTATACTAGAAGTTAGTATGCATCAGGATAGTGTACGTACTAACTAGTAACTAATCCTCCACAGATAGTATGTCTCAAACATACTTCTCTTAGTATACTAGAAGTTAGTATGCATCAGGATAGTGTACGTACTAACTAGTAACTAATCCTCCACAGATAGTATGTCTCAAACATACTTCTCTTAGTATACTAGAAGTTAGTATGCATCAGGATAGTGTACGTACTAACTAGTAACTAATCCTCCACAGATAGTATGTCTCAAACATACTTCTCTTAGTATACTAGAAGTTAGTATGCATCAGGATAGTGTACGTACTAACTAGTAACTAATTCTCCACAGATAGTGTGTCTCAAATCAAACTCTGCTGCTACACACTAACAGGAAATGATGCGACAGCTTCTTCTTCTACTACTATTTAACGATGATTTCAAGCAGCTGTAGGAACACTAGCGCCACCTGCTGGCAGCACGTTTGGTTTGGATCAAGAAATATGAGAAATATTGGCGAAATATTTACGCCAGTATCAGCAGCGAAGACGTGTCGTCCTCCTACTGCTTCTGAAAATGCACCTGTAATTATATAAAAATGTATATATATATATATATATATATATATATATATATATACATTTTTATATAATTACAGGTGCATTTTATATATATATATATATATATATATATGACGTAACTTCCGTTTAAAACGTCACTAAGATGGAGCCGTTTAGTGTAGAAAGTGTCCATCGATCCATACTTAGTTTTGTGGGCATTTTAGTGACAATTTAGTGTGTATTGATCACTACATTTCACATACTAAGAATTGAGACGCACTTATGCACTAAAAATACTAAGTTTAAGTACGCAAGTATATGATTTGAGACACAGCTCTGGTGGCCGCAGAAAGAAAAAAGCTGGAAGTGAAAAATTTTGTTGATATCTTCCATTAAGACACAAAAATGTTCTCTGTGGATTGTAACGACAAACCATAATCTTCAATTCACGTGTTTACTTAAAAAAAATAATAAAAATCACGTTTTTAAGTGAAAATAAAAACTAAATATATCAAAGTTTGCTTCTGGTTTCATAAGAGCTACTGGTTGATTTTTAGTCCCGTTCATCAAACATTTCTATTTACCTCCTTGGCGAAGGTAATTACGTTGTTTCAACACTTCAACAAGATAACATTTTGGAGATTTTATTCCTTAACAAAAAAAGCAATAATGAATCCTACAGAAATAAACGGCGACAAATGCAATAGATATTCTCGGTTCCAACAAACTAAAACTCAGCTGTTTTTATTTATTTTCGATTTAAACCTGGAACTGTTTCGGAATTGGAAAAAAAAAGAGGTGACAGCGCCTCCTGTTGTATCGGAGTAGATGTCATTGTTTGTTTAGCTAAACGGTAGAACAAACTTTTAGCTTGAAAAAACGAGGATGAGGTTTTCACTGGGAAGAAACTTCCCGAGACACGACAGGCCGATGAAAAATAAATGTGGAAGAATGTCAGCAACACATGGTGTCAGGTATCAATGTCAGGGATTAGCAGTGCAAACAGACGACGGACTGACACGAACAAGATGGCGATGAGCGAGGATTGACCCGCCACAGGGGAAGGAAAAAAAAGGAATCCTCTGGGATGGCGGTGGAAAAGTTTTCAGGTGTGATTTTTAACAAGCTGACAGTCAGAGTAGATATCAGGTGTTGGGAAGGAGTCGATCGGATCGGCTTCAAATCTCAAAGATCCAGACGTACAACATTCATAACATGATCAAAGTTCAGTCGGTACGTTTGACAAATACTTTACTGTGCTGCTGAATCGATGATTTCACGTCTCCGTCATTAAAAAATCTGTCCTTCTCACTGGAATCTCCATCGATTTATATATTTTTAAACGCTCTCAGCAAACATGATGAATCCAAACTCTCTCCCGAGTCCTTTATGTTGCCAACCTTGTGATGGTTCTGAAGTTGAGTTTTGTTCGTAACCACTCGAGGAGAGTCTTCTCCGTGACCTTCCCTCGCAGGAGCAGCTCCGGCAGTGACCTCCGAACCTCAGCTCAAGCGCTGATCACATTATGTTCCGACCTCAGTTTCGCTCGGTGTCAGGCTCACTTGAGACCTTTCCTGCGCCACCGTTCCTCTTTATTCAAGCCGTTATCGTCCGTGCATCGCAGCGAAGATGCGGCGACGATACACGGCGATCCACGTCGCCGCATTAAATGGTGCGATCGTTCTCGTGCTGCTTTAAGAGAGTTATGATGTGCAGGATCAGTGCTAATCTTGTTGTGGATGCTGGTCTGCCCTTGAAAAACACATCAATAGATGGATGCCGTTTTATCAGATTTCTCTCCGCTGAGGATTATGATTTCAGAAATCTTCCTTTCTTTGGCAGAAGGTGTACATTATTTTTTAAATAATTCAATACACATCCAACGCTTCACTGAAATAAAATAGACGGGAAAATGTGCATTTCCAGAAGAAAATGCAGCGAATGTTGGATCTGCTGAAGGTGTAAAAACTGAAATGATTGAAAGTATTCAAAGTAAAAATGTGTGTAAACAGTTGAAATGATGGCATGAAGAAGAAAGACTGGTGTGAAAACGTTAAAATAAAGTGAAAAAGGTTGAGAAAAAGAAGAAAGGGAATAATAAAAAGTAGTAAAATTAGTAGTAGTGGGAGTACAAAAAAAAAAGTAGTAGAATAATTAGTAGTACAAGTAGATGTAGAATTAGTTGGAGAAGAAGATGCCGTAGAGTTAGTAGAAGAAGTATTAATGGAATTAGTAGTGGGAGTAGAAGAAGTAGAAGAAGTAGTAGTAGTAGTAGGTGTAGTACAATTAGTAGTAGAAGTAAAATAAGTCATTGTGGGAGTAGAAGTAGTAGTAGAATAAATAGTAGAATTAGTAGTAGAAGTAAAATAAGTAGTAGAAGTAGTAGTAGAAGAATTTGAAGTGTAAGTAGTATTAGTAGTGGAAGAAGTAGTAATAGGAGATATGGGAGTAGAAGAAATGGTAGAATTAGTTGTAGAATAAGTAGTAGAAGTAAAATAAGTAGTAGTAGTAGAAGAATTGGTATTAGAAGTACAAGAAGTAGTATTAGGAGTAGAATAAATAGTATAATTAGTAGTAGGATTAAAATAAGTAGTAGATGTAGTAGTAGAAGCATTTGTAGTGTAAGTAGAGAAGTAGTAATAGATGAAGTAGTAGATGTATAGGAAGGAGTAGTTGAAGTAGAAGAAGTAGTAGTAGTAGAAGAATTAGTAGTAGATTAAGTAGTAGTAGAAGAATTTGTAGTAGAAGAATGTGTAGTATGAGTAGAATTATTAGTAGAAGTAGTAATATAAGTAGTAGTTGGAGTAGAATAAGTAGTAGTAGAAGAATTAGTAGTAGAAGGATCAGAATTATAATAAGTAGTAGTAGAAGATTAAGTAGTAGTCAAAGTAGAATATTAAACGCGGGGCTGCTGTATATTAGAAAAATCAAACCAAACGAACTAGAAAAAAGGAGAAACACTTTTATTGAGCCTCATTATTCGCTCATTACACTGAAAGGTACGACAAGAAACCGACTCACTCTTCAAATTAAACTGTTTTCGTCAACAGAACTGTAGTGTTTGAACAAATGGCCGACGACTTTCCTCGTGACCGTAAAAGGTTGTTTTCGGGCGAAGCTTTCAGCGTCTGGCGCTCGTGAACACATGTTGACCTGCAGAGAAGCTCGTGTTCCAACGTTTATTTTCCTCTCGCTCTCGACCGGAGCGTCTTCGTCTGCCGAGAAATCTTTTCTCCTGACATGTCATCTATTCCTTTTTTTACTCCTCGTCCCCACGACCGCCTGCCTGTCAAGATGCTGAGCTGAGAACCCTCAGAACCGCCGGTATCATCTCCCCAATTCCCTGTCGTGTCCCACTGTCAAATGGGGAACAGAGTGAAATCACTGGAAGCACAAACCGAGTTTTGTTCTTTTCCGTGTCTGAACATTCGTGTTGTGATGAATCCGAGGGGGAAAAAAAACAATGTGTGAAGCTTCCATTCACATGGAATCCATACGTGACTCATGTGCGGGCGGGTCGGTCCTTTTGTCTGCGGCGACACAAAAGCCCTGATCCTCCGCTTTCAGACGGCGTTTGAATTTTCCAGATCGGTTAAACCTCATCGGAGTTACAGGGATTTGAAATGTGCATGTCCGGGCCTGTCGTCGTCGGCGGGATTGTCAATAAAGGTTTTTCTAAATAACCGCGAACCTGCTCTTCGGTGCGACGACAAATAAAGGAAAATGTTTGTTTCAGTTATGAGTGAATACTAAAGATTCTGTCGGAGCATTGAATCCCAAACAAGAGCCGTTCCGACTCGGGAGTGAATAAGAATGAGGGCTCGCCGCTCTTAATAGACCCTCTCAGTAAATTACATTTTAAAGGGCAGCAGAGTCGCCGCATCGCTATGACACATCGTGACAAATTACAATGTCGACGGAAATGTGTTAATACTGTCTTTATGTGGGAGCCGGGGGCGGCTGTAAAGCACCCCGACCACCTGTGAGGACGCACCACCTCAGCCCTTTCTCTTCGCTTACGAGTCTCAGGCGAGTCTGCGGCGCCTGAAGACGAGTCCGATTCTGTGGAATCTAATTAAGCGCAGCAAAAATGATAGTGCAGAGATGTGCTGCCCAGGACCAGACACAAATCAGGAGGTGTTGGCAGCCGGCTGCAGGGCAGAGCAGCGCTCCGGTGAAGTTTGACTCCAACTTTTCCACTGCTGGCTCAACTTTGGACTATTTTTTAACTTTGATTTGGGAAGTCGATGTATAGTTTATTATAATCAGGATACAGGATTGAAGCATACCATCTGGCTACGCTAGCAAATATATTGACTGGCTAAGCTAGCAGGTATACCAACTATCTAAGCTAGCAAGTACCGTTTATTTTTTATTTTTTACATTTATTTTTTTTATGAATAATTGCTGTATTGCTGTGGCTAATTGGAAATAAAAAAATTCCCAAAGGAGACCTCATTAGGATCAATAAAGTTCTACCTAACCTAACCTAAGTATATTGACTGGCTGAGCTAGCAAGAATGCTAACTAGATAAGCTTATCTAGCTAGCAGGTATAACGACTGGCTAAGCTAGAAGTATATTGACTGGCTAAGCAAGCTGGTATACCGACTATCTAAGCTAGCAAGTATATTGAGTGGCTAAGCTAGCAAGAGTAATAACTAGTTTAGCTAGTAAGAATACTAACTAGAAAAGCTAGCAAGTATACCGACTGGCTAATCTAGGAATAATAACTAGTTTAGCTAGCAGGAATACCGACTGACTTAGCAAGCATGAATAATAACTAGCTATGCTAGTCGGCATATAAACTAGCTAAACTAGCAGGTATACCGACTGACTTAGCAAGCATGAATAATAACTAGCTATGCTAGTCGGCATATAAACTAGCTAAACTAGCAGGTATACCGACTGGCTAAACTAGCAAAAATACTAACTAGATAAGCTAGCAAGTCTACTGGCTTGCTAAGCTATCACGAATACTAACTAGCTAAGCTGGCAAGAATAGTGTCATAATTGTTTTAATTTTTGTTTGTTGTTGTTTTTTTCTCCACTTTTCAAAAATGTAAAATGTCAGAATGTTTCATTTTATATTTGCAAACGGATCAAAAATTGACCTTTAAAAAAAATCCTTATGATAATTCTTCCATTTGTTCACATTTAAAAGCTAATAAAACCGAGCACTAATTCATGAAGCCGGCGCTGTTAATGAAACACGATATTAGCTCGAGTACAAATTAACGATCGTACAGTTTTACATTTATTTATTAGTCAATCCTTGACGGCGTCGACTTTTCTCCAGCCTTTTGTGAGCTCTCGCGTCGGGCTGTTAGTCTGGAATCCTTTTTTACAAAACGAAGGTCTGGCTGTCAGAAGAAAAAAAAAAAAAAAGCTTTTCGTCAATTAGAGTTTCTCTTTACAACGGCTAATGGATGTGTTCTTTTCAAGTGGCGAACGAGCACACGGTGTCTCGCTGACGCCAGATCAGGCAATAAGCAATTTGACAACTAAATTGAGGATCTGCGGCTGACGCAGATGCTTGGGAATCAAATGAGGCGACGTTGATTTACAGAAATGCGGGGGATTCAGACCAGGGTCTGGACTCCTGCAGCCGAGTCTCCGGGAAGACCTTGGCGTGTAAAGACAACAGAGTTGATTAGGAAAGTGCACAGGAAGGTCTTCCAGCGTCGCTCTTCTAATCATGTTAGCCGGGCAGGAATCAGGTCGGGGTGAGGGGGGGGGGGGGGGGCGAGGAGGTCAAGGCGTCCTGATTAGACGGGTCATCGATGGATCCGGTCTCGCACCTCGGTGTCACCTTGCGGTGGGAAGTTAACCAGCAGTCAGCGCCGTCGGGCCGTTTAATTCGGGCTTGGAGTCGGTTGTGGTGACGCCGCGGCTGATCGTGTCTGTTCGTTAAAACGTTCAAAACAGGAGTCGGACATGCCGTCACTTCCTGTTTCCGGGTCTTAATGCTTCGCTTTGTGGAGAAAAATGGTCAGTTGAGTGTGAGTGTGTCACGGGTCGTTTATTCGCCGCTTCAAGTCAAACAAATGACAAGCTTTACGATGGATCGGACGCACTTTCTCCCGGCGACTGTACAGGTCAATAGCCCCGGGAGAATCGGTCTCGAACTGTATGTTCCTGAATGTGTTCAAGCTCTTGGATGAAGCGAGTAATTTATACCTTATATTTTGATTATCTTTTAGCGTTAATCTAAGTATGGCGTATACGTATAGTGTATAATAATCTAACATCATTGACCAGCGATCCTGTTATTTGCCTCGTCCCTCGTGGAAACCGTCATCCTTCCCCCCCCTCGGACGAGAACTATCGGTGATTCCTTCAGTTTTCCCTCGATCGCTAACGTTGACTTTCTGGGCCCCGCAGGTTCCTACATGCTGGTCAACTCCTCGCAGCACGCCGCCGGCCAGCGCGCCCAGCTGCTGCTGCAGTCGCTGAGCGAGAACGACACGCACTGCGTCCAGTTCAGCTACTTCCTGTACAGCCGGGACGGCCACAGCCCGGGGGACCTGAAGGCGTACGTGCGCGTCAACGGCGGTCCGATGGGCGACCCGGTCTGGAACGCCACGGGGAGTCACGGGAAGCAGTGGCATCAGGTGGAGCTGGCCGTCAGCACCTTCTGGCCCAACGAGTACCAGGTATGATCTGGAGGAGCCTTTAAGTACTTCATAAATACAATTATACTACAATATTAATGTTGCAGTACCGTCTTTGAAGGGCTATAACAACTTTACCGGTGTAAGTGAACACAACATTACTACGTACGCTGATGACTTACGATTAGATATTTCAAATTCTTTTAAATTAATTCCAAATATATTGTCTCGTTTGGAGTATCGGATTATTCGGTATATTATCGGTTATTCTCTGCAAATTCAAAGGCCGATCATCATCTTCCCTTTAAAGTTGTCAAAAAACACCTCCGGATAAATGGCACAAAAATGTACTATAAGTGAGAAGTTTTCTGGCAGATTCAACATTTCTGTGATTGTTTTTTTTTTTTGACAAAGTAAAAAAATGAACTTAAAAACATGATAAGCAACAGTTACAGTATCTAATGTTTTCCTGCAATAGTAAAGAAAATAAATATAAAAACTTTACTTTCTTCAAGCCCCCCGTAACGCTTAATATCGTTTTTCCAACACTGTTCTCTCTTTGTCTCACTCCCTCTCAGTGGCCGCATCAGTTTTACTTGTGATGCAGGTGAATCTTGTCTGTGTTTGGTTCTGGTCCAAAAGTCCTGTTTTTTACCTTCAGATTTATTTATTTTTTTCATTTGATCAATACAACCACTTTTAAGTATTTCAGGTATTCTTAAAGTTCAAATCCAGCTTGAAGCAACAGTATCATGAATAAATGATAAAGTTGGCCAAAAAGAACCGTCGCGCCCAAAAGATTGAAAGATTTTTATTGTATCTGAAGCAACGACAACAAAACACAACACGAGTAAAATAAGAAAGTCTGCCGGTTGTTGGTAAACTTTCGTCACTTGATCGATGTATCAGTTTTGTTCCGTCAGACTTATTGATCTTCCGTCCATTTTGAAGGTGAAATTTTTAATTACTTGAAATCAAATGTTCATTGATTTCATCGCCACGGTGACGAACACACGGTCGGTGCTACACAGTCACAGGAAAACTACCGTGAGATCAGCTTATATTAGCCGCTAATTTGTTAGCCACAGGACAAGATATTTGTTTTATTCTCACGTGTTTGTTTTGACAAAAGAACTGGTTTGAACACGTTTGGTTCACCTGGATGCTTCCCTCGCTCGGTGTGTTTGGACTGCAGATGAGAAGAAGATTAGTTGAGCTCTTATTGAAAGTGGTCGGTGGGAGGACGACCCCGAACAGACGCTTTGAAAACAGAGCTGACGGAATATTGACTCGTGAGCGCTCCAAGAAAATAACTTATTCCATTTGCATTCGAGCCGTAACGTCTTCAGCGAGCAGATAAATGTGGGGAAAGATTGTTGAAGAAATCAAATTATGAGATAAATAAGAAATAATAATATTATCTCACCAGATTGTGCACCGATAAGTTACAATTAAAATAAAGACGAGAAAAGAGAAGCACCCGAAGAAGACAGTTTTACTGTTGAATTGTCTTTTTGTATAATAATAATTGAAATATGTTTAATGAATCCTAACCTTATTTTATATTATATTACATTATTATGTTATGTATAATAATAATACAATATTTCCAATGTAAAAATGGAAATAGGAAAATTATTAATACAAATGTATTTTATTTTGTGGTTTTCACAAAGAAATAACAGAAATGTGTCTTAATTATACATGTTTGTATAAAACTGTTAAAACAATATTTATTTCCCTATGTTTATATTATTTATAACGCGCAACACTTTCTTAAACCTTACGAAAAAAAAAAGGTTAATAAATGTAGTCATAATATCTTCAAGACTTAAAGTTTAAGAAATAGAGGAACAACTAATCTTCATGCTAAGCTAATGAAAAATGCTAACCATTAGTTTTGACTTGGATAAGAACTCGTTGTTCAAAAATAAATCAAGTGGTTGTTTATGACGAAAGAAGATCCGAATCAATGATGTCGAAGATTTCCAAGAAACTTTTCTTCTCGACTCCTCGCGGTCACGTGACCCGACGGACCTCCTGTCGTCCGACGTCTGCTGATTCCCTCTGTCACATGACCTTTTCATCCGAGAGTATTTTTATGTTTCCGTGTCTGATGGCGAGCGAGAAATCTCTGCCGGTCTCGTGTCAAAGGTCGCTCTGATTCACGTGGGCGGATAGATCTCCTCTTCCTCCTCCTCGTCTGACCGACGTGCCCGTGAGCAAGGCCTGGAGGTTCAGCTTCTGCCATCGACGTACGAATGTTACAAATGGTTTGTTAACAAACTGGACGAACGATTCAGTCCCGGACCTCGTGTGGCAGAAGGTGCTATATTTTGCCCGTGACATAACAAAAAAGTACCTTTTTTCCCCCACAATTTAAACAAAAAAGGAAGTCAAGTTTATCCCCTTTTATCTTGCCCTTTAAAGTTTATACTTTATTGAATATTGTTTTAAGGTAAGGTAAGGTAAAACTTTATTGATCCCTCAGGAGGTCTCCTTCGGGAAATTGTTTTTTACAATAGCCAGCAATTTTTCATAAACAATAAAAAATAATACATAAAAAATAAAATAAGAAGAACATAAAGAGGAAGAACAAGATGACACTATCTAATGTAATCTAAGTCTAAAGATAAAGACAAAGAACATAGGTCAAAGAAAGAAAAACAACAAAGACAAAGGATACAAAGACCGAAAAACAGAACATCCAGATACTCTCACTCCACTCCTGCCCCCGAACTCAGAATTGTACAATCTAATAGCCCGAGGGATGAATGAGTCCCTGAGTCTATTAGTGTTGCACCTGGGTAGGAGCATTCGTGCTTCATCTGCTTCTCTGCTCACTGATGACAGTGTTCAGAGGATGACTGTCATCATCCATGATGGACAGTAGTTTGTTCAATGATCTCCTCTCAGCAACTGTCACCAGTGAGTCCAGCTTCATTCCAACCACAATTTGATTGTTGAAGCGCTTTGTGACCCTGGTCTAGAAAAGCGCTTTACAAATAAAAATGACTTACTTACTTACTTTTTCCTGTTTTCAAAATAAAAGCACAATTAAGAGTGAAACCAGTAATGGATCAGGGACCCCCGTACAGCAAGAAGGTCATGGGTTTGCTTCCGTGTTTGTGTTGAAAATTTTTGATCTCGATGCAAAGACTGATACTACACTACGATACCGGTTCCTGAACAATCCTTTTTTTTTTTAAATCCAACTTCATAAGATCAAATCCAACAAAAAGAAGATGACATTAGACAAATCTTGAGTTTTAATTTTTCAGCTTTTTCCTCACAGAGAAACAAATAATTTCCACAAGTGATACATTCATCTGATGTTCACTGTCTTGGACAAATCTATACATTAATACGTTTTGATCACGCATGTTTCAAATACTCGGTACTACCCAAGAATCTCGGCCGTTACTACTCTCTTTGCGCTTGATGGATCTACTGACTCCTTTAAGAAACATCTTAAGACGTTTCTATTTGTTCAGGCTTTTCCTTGAATTTCTGGAACTCCTGTGTTGTTCTCAGTATTATCTTGATCTTTAAAGTATATACTTTAATGAATATTGTTTTGATTGTTTAAGCGCTTTGTGACCCTGGTCTGGAAAAGCGCTATATAAGAAAATATTACTTACTTACTTACTTACTTACTACAAAAGAAGCAAAGTTGGATACGCAGTCCTATGTTTGCGTGGGTTTACTCCGGGAACTGCAGTTTCCTCCCACAAAAAAAACTTCTAAATTGTTCGTAGTGCGTGCGTGAAAAGTTGTGTGTTCTCAATTAGCCGATGACGATGTGTTGTATTTGGCGGATCGGTGCTAACGACTCTGAGCACACTGCCCCCTACTGGGCAGTAAAAAAAAGCGAAGGTGGTTAAAAGTTACCCGCGGTTTCCAAGCATCTTCTCGCTGTATTCAATTAAAAGGACTTAATTGTCAAAGAAAGCTTCAAATAAAAGATGTTTTTTAAGTGAACTAAGTGCTGAGATGGTGGATTACTCTGCGATCGATCCCTCGCTGAGAACAACAACAAGCGCGATTTAATTTAGATTCTTGCGCGGCGGCATTAAGCCTCATCAGTGTTGCCGCTGCTTAATGGGATGCTGGCGCGCTGAAAGCTCGCCGAGGTCAAAGTGTCGCGGCTCATTGTGCGAAAGCGAAGTGGAGGACGACTAATGAAATGATTCCACAAAGCAGGAGGATTTATAAGAGTAAATAATTGCACCAAATGTCTTTTGTTCGCCTGTTTCTCATCGCTTTGACCTCGTGCACTTTTCTTTGATCCTCCACCGCCCACGACTGGAGCGCCTCGCTCGCCCGGATGGCAGCGACCGATCGCTTTGAGGTTTGAAGGGGATGATGTTCGATATGTTTGGGAAGATAACACAAGTGTGATGCGTGAATGGAAATGGGCCTCGAACAATGCCACCTCAAACTGGCTAAAGTCGTCTTAAGCCCTATTCTCACTGGATAAGTAGTACCTTGGGATCTCGGTGTTTTGTAAATTATCCCGATCATTTTTACTGTCATTACCTAGAGATACAGATGTAAAAAGCAAATTACTGAAAGAGAAAGTTAGTGTAACCAAGCGTTCTTTGTTTAGAGAAGATTTATTTTCCTTTGTTTCTCGACTTGTGCAGACGCTCTACAGCGAGAGCGCTGCCCTGCACATCATTTTGCCCCAACATTATTCTTACAGAAGAGACACAGTCTGTTACGGTAGTGTAACCGAGTGTATTCGTGTGGGAAACAACGAGGCTCGAACTTAGTTTGTAGCTGTGCGGCGCGCACCTCTTCTTCACTTTCGTCATGTGGAGCTCACCCCCAACAACGACGAACTCCATCTACTTCCTTTTCAACCTCTTCAAAATAAAACAGTTTACCAAGAGGTCCCCAGGTAATACTTATCCCGTTCGGATCGGACATAAGGAGGGAAATGAAAACAAAAAACTACAATTACATCTTTACTTTAATATCTTTATTTGATGTGTTTTTAAACTCTGTCGACTTCATTCATTCATTTTATTTGCTGTTTAATCCCTTATGGAGGTCGGTGGGAAGGCTGCAGTCCATCCCAGTTTCTTTAGGCGTCAGGCAGGGGACACCCTGGACAGGAAGCCAGTCTGTCTCAGGACACACAAAGACGCACAACCCTTCACACACACACTCATACCTACAGACAATTTCCTCAAGTCCTCAATCAACCTCTGTATGTTTTTGGACTGTGGGAGGAAACCGGAGTTCCCGGAGTAAACCCACACAACACGGGTAGAACATATAAACTACACACTGGAAGATCACAAGTTGACCTCCTCCCGACCTGGAATCGAACCGACAACCTTCTTCCTACTTTTTTTGCTCTTAAAAAGATCACAGCAATTAAAACACAATATTATTTGTACTAAATATCAAAAGACGGCTTTGATCATTCAGTTGCAAACAAAAAATAAAGGTTTGCAATATTCAGTTTTTGCAAATGTGTTTTTTTTAAGGATTTCCCTTTGATTAACTTACAGGTTAAATGTTTTTTTAATGTGATGTTAAATAATATGTTGGAAGTTAAGTAAAAAAAAAAAGAACGACGTCTACTTTAAACGTTCGGATGCAAACCAAACATTTAATTACTGCAAACTGAGTTTGTAACTGTTTTTCCTGGTTAAGAAACAATTAAACTTAATTTTAATGCGAGGGATTCGTTAAATAAAATATTTTGACTAAACATCTTTTGTCGTTATTCTTAGCTGTTCATCGCCTCCATGTCAGAAGACCTTGTAAATGAAAGAAACAACAGTGACCATTTTCTTATTCAAAGAAAATGTTTTAAGAAGAGAACGTCAAAATAATGTAATTGTTGTTTTGTTGATGTGAAAAAGATGAATTTGGCTTCAAATGTAAACCAAAAACAAATGTGTTCCATATTTAGTTTTTCAAGATTTGTTTCTGATTAACTTGCAAGTTAAACTGTTTTTTAATGGGATAAAAACAGCTTCTGAATAAACGTTTTCTTTCTTATTATCTTCTATTTACAACCTACGTGTCGCAGGAACTTCTTATTTGTATGACAGAAACTGCAGTAATTACGTTCTTTTTTTTGAACAAAAACTGCATTTATAAAACATCAAATACACAACAACTTAATTTTAATGCGAATTCGTTAAATAAAATATTAAATATTAGAGAAATCTTTTCAGGCTGTTGCTCCTAAGCTTTGGAACGATCTTCTCTCTCTTGATGGATCTACTGACTCCTTTAAGAAACATCTTAAGACGTTTCTATTTGTTCAGGCTTTTCCTTGAATTTCTCGAACTCCTGTGTTGTTCTCAGTATTATCTTGATCTTTAAAGTATGTACTTTTTTGAGTATTGTTTTGATTGTTAAAGCGCTTTGTGACCCTGGTCTCGAAAAGCGCTATATAAATAAATATTACTTACTTACTTACTTACAACAAGGACATTATGAAGGTGCGACCGGTGGCGAGAACACGTAAAGCGGGTCTGAAGGGGGCGCGACCCCGTGATGGAGAGCATGTTGTGATCATGTGCTGGCAGGATTATTAGAAACACTAACTCAGAACCGGGCCTCGATCCCAGAGTGTCCTTGGAGCACTGGAACAACAAACCTCACCCCGGAGTCTCATAATTCTCTCACTGTAATTGAGGACGTGATTCGATATTGATCAGCTCCTCTCAGCGCCTCATCCGGCTTATTGTTCTGCAGCGTCGTCCTCCTCCGAGAGCCTTCTATCAAGCGCGCTCGCGTCTCCACCTCGTCCTCGCAGTCGCTCCCCGATAAAGCTATTATTTCGCCGCCCGAAGCCAAACTTATCTCTTTACGCCTCCGTGTTTCTCTTATGGTGTCGTGTGTCGGGTCAGCACACGCGCCGCCTTGATGGGTTTGTTGCTAATGAATGTGTCGACGTCTCCTTCACGGTGTGTCGTTTGTGTTCCTTTAGGTTCTGATCCAGGCGTCCGTGTCCAAGGAGCAGCAGGGCTACATGGCGCTGGACGACATCATGGTGCTTAACTACCCCTGCTGTAAGTAGAACCGCTTTCGTGTCGGACGGACCTTCACGGTCTTTCCTCAATGCTGTCCTTCACCACGACATACATACATACAGATGTTGTTACATCATGATCTGGAGCTTATAATCCATGTGTTTGTGTCTTCTCGTCTGGACTATTGTAATTGTTTTTCATGTCTTAACAAGAAGGATCTGTCTCGACTGCAGCCAGAATTCTGAGCCGCTCTAGTAGGAGAACTCACATTTCTGTGATCCTTAAAACAATAGATCAAGTCTGTCTTTGTGAGATATTCCCAAAAAAATGTTTAAATCTTCTTTGTCCTTCAATGTTTACTTGATCTTTTCATGTAGAAACACATGAGACGTTTCTTCAACCAGTAACCAACACTGGGTCCAGAGACAGAACTCTTCAGCCAGAATTCTGAGCTGCTCTAGTAGAAGAACTCACATTTCCACGATCCTTAAAACTCTTCACTGGCTTCCAGTTTCTTTCAGGATCAACTTTAAAATTCTGGTTCTTACTTTCAGATCTATTCATGGTCAGACCTTCCATCACTGATCTGATCCAGACTTACACCCCAGCTTGGGCTCTGAGGTCTATGGATCAGAATCTACTGATGGTTCCTGAACACGGATCAGGACCAGAAGAGAGAAATCCTTCCAGACTGTTGCTCCTAAGCTTTGGAACGGAAGTCAAATAATGATCCAAGCTAATTTATTAATGTTGCACATGGAACTGTCACTTCCCATGATGCATCCCTGCCCTTTAAATATCTCGATCCTATTTAAATGAACCAGAACCAGTGATTCTCTTCTCCACGATCAGGAAAACACATTTAAAACCTGGATCTAAACTGGTTCAACTGACTTGAATTTTTGTAGATTATTGCAGATATTTTACAGGTTTATTGACACAAAATCTTTATTTGGATAAAAATTCATTGGCTTTTTTTTTTTAAACATCTTCAGATCAAATGTAAGAAGCATAAAACTGCAAATAAGTAACTTAAAGCGTTGAGTTGTGATGATGATGATGATGATGATGATGATGAAGATGGTCTGATCTGTGCTTCATTCAAATGTGAGGCTCGTCTACACAACACAGGTGTGTTTTATTGTTATATTTATAGAATTAAAGTATTTCGTTAACAGATCATCATGTGACGAAGCGTTAATATAATTGTGTTATATATATATACGTGTGTTTATAGTTGATCAATGTTGAAGTGACCACTCAGCTTTCGCTATTGTGCAGGGATGCATCATGGGAGGTGGCAGTTCTGTGAGCATCATTAGCCAGTTAGGTTGGATCATTATTCCCTCGAGTCCTGTTGTCAAGTAGAAGCTGTTACCAGTGACGAATTAATCCAATTGTCCATCACGACTGTTGAAAAGGACCACAAGCATTACAGTGTTTGCCTTCAGCTGGTGAATGCTCGCGGCCCCGGGACCGGTCTGTAGGTTGGGGGCCCCTGGTTTTTAAAAGGATCAAAAACCTCTGGAGTTTGATTGGACCCACTCTCTCCCAGCTATCCGGGGTGAAAGGTGGCGACACCCTAAACACAAATAGACGGATAACAAGGCATGAGGTCCCTGGTTTTAAATCCACAAAGTCGAAATTGATTTTTCGCTTTTTCAAACTGAATTTAAGACTCCACATAAACAGTGCTTGTATGCTTTGCCGCCCAGTCGGCAGCTGTCCATCCCTTTTGACACAAAAAATTGACTTTAAGCACAGTAGCGTAGCGACCACTTAATAGAGCAGCGTGTAGAAACCAAGTGTCAAGTTTTCCATTCCTTGGCTATAGTTTTTATCGACACCTTGTTAGCACCGACACCTTTTCAAAATCATCGGAGTGGAACCAGTACCAGATAATAATTATAATGATAATAATTCATTTTATTTGATGGCGCCTTTCAAGACACTCAAGGACAGAGCAGCAGAATAACAACATTGAAAGTTCAGAGTCAAATACATTTAAAATAATACAGAGTATTTGAAGAGGTAAGATTGGAGTTAAAACACCAACACATGGTCCTTCACGTCACCATCAGGCCTCTTGTTTATGTTGCGGCAGCAGATGGTTCTTTACAACTGTGGCCGTTAAACAATCAAGACACTCGTCGAGTTCTTAGGACACGTTTACATCAACAGACTGTTGGAGGGAAGAAAAGAAAAACACACTAAAATGAGCTAAAACAAGGCATACATATATATATATATACGTATATATATATATACACACATATATGAGCTCATTTTTATTAGTTTCCCAGAAGTGACTTTTTGAATTAAATTCTAATTAAGACATGTATATTTGTAATAATTTGTCAGTACGTTAACTGTAATGTCAATGTATTCTTTATTAAAAATACTTTAGGGTTTTTCTAAATCGTAATTTATAATAGAATTATATTTTATTACATTAAATTGTTAAGTTACAGTTAAAATTGTTTGATTATAGTTGAAAATTGTTTGATTATAGTTGAAAATTGTTTGATTATAATTGAAAATTGTTTGATTATAGTTGAAAATTGTTTGATTATAGTTGAAAATTGTTGGATTGTAGTTAAAAATTGTTGGATTATAATTGAAAATTGTTTGATTATAGTTTAAAATTGTTTGATTATATTTGAAAATTGTTTGATTATAGTTAAAAATTGTTTAATTATAGTTGAAAATTGTTGGATTATCGTTGAAAATTGTTTGAT